>NC_046161.1:79453771-79571271 GCF_011064425.1 Rattus rattus | reverse complement strand
TAAAACCCGCTTTTGCTCTTGGTTTCTTGCTCTTTTACACGGTTTCCAGCTATGTGTTTGAATAGGAATGGTAAGTTAGTTTATCTCCTGAGATTAGCATCTATTGCAAGGTATATGCAGGGCAACTGATTAGTGGAATGGTATACACAAAGAGGTCTATACTGGTCTGATCTCTGCAATTGCTTTGTTTAGTGGATTTTTTTCTCCATCTTTATTAAATTGGGTATTTCTTATTTACATATCAATTGTTATTCCCTTTCCCGTTTTCCAGGCCAACATCCCCCTAAACCCTCCCTCCTCCCCTTCTATATGGGTGTTCCCCTCCGCATCCTCCCTCCATTACCGCCCTCTCCCCAACAATCCCGTTCACTGGGGGGTTCAGTCTTGGCAGGACCAAGGGCTTCCCCTTTCACTGGTGCTCTTACTAGGCTATTCATTGCTACCTATGAGGTCAGAGTCCAGGGTCAGTCCATGTATAGTCTTTGGGTAGTGGCTTAGTCCCTGGAAGCTCTGGTTGCTTGGTATTGTTGTTCATATGTAGTCTCAAGCCCCTTCAAGCTCTTTCAGTCCTTTCTCTGTTTGGTGGATCTTGATTAAGCCGTGTAACCATTTAGCATTTGCTTTCCTTTGGGTGAAGGAGAAAGAAAGAATTAGACAAATGATTGGCAGGTGAAAGGAATCTTGCAGAACATTCTAGAACACTTAAAGGAGGAGCACAGTGCGGAGCCTAGGAGACACTGCCAGTTCCAGGGAGTGTAAGACAGTTGCAGTAGGTTTTGAAGGAAAAAAATTGAAGTAGAGAATGCACTGTTAGGATATATCAGAAAGACACAATATGCGTTTGAGTTAAGTCAGTGTCACAAAGGAGTTAGGAACAAAATCAGCCAAATTACATTTTAAAACCTGGGGTGACTAGCAGGCAGATTTGAAACACAATACCCTTACAAATATGGTTTATTCATGTGTTGTAGCTTGTGGGAGCATGTCAGTCAAATGGAAATGGCTTGAATGCATGAGCTAATACATATAGCTATGTACCAGTAGGGCCATAAAGAGGAGTCTTTCTCAACACATGGTAGATATCACAGCAATACTTTTCAAAACTGGACTTTTGACTGTCTTAGCACCTAAGGATTTTAAGTGCTACTGCAGCCTTTTTCCTTTTTTAAATAGGGTTCCCCCTACACATTTACATTTTCTTCTGTTCAGTATAGGGAGCCAGGAAGGGGGAAAAAACAGTTTTAATTTACAAAGTAGGATTCAGACAGATTAAGGCAGCATTTAAATCCAGTCACCTTGGCTCTTCAAAGAGGGCGTTGCTTCTGGGTGTCTGAAGTGTAAATTCGGGAACTCTTCAGCTCTAACTTTTAAGGCTGGTTTCTAAGGTAAGCAGCATTGAAAACACAGACAGCATCATAAATCAGAATTAACACCTTGAAAGTGGTTCTGGAAGCCAAGTGGGAGCCCTCGAGACTCATGGAGTAGAGCTGATGTCACCCTGTTACCAGTTTCCTGGACAGACATAGTTCCAGCAGTCTCACCAGCTAAGGTTTCTCTCCAGTGACCTTGCAGAGCTCATGTGAAGACTGGTATGTAGGGCACCTCACTGCCATCCAACTGAGAAATGACCAGCCGTGCTTGTGCTCTCCATGGTCACCACAGAGCACATTTCTTTACTCTTCAACTAGATGACCTAGCACCCAGGTCAGCCTTGGGTTTTGGCATCTTCCTGGAAAACTCCCCACCCTAAGAGGCATAGGGACACACTCAACAAAACTGGTCTCAATCCAAGGGAACTTGGTCTGCTCTGGTCAAGGTATGGATCAGCTTTTAGGATTCAGAGAGGCAAAGGGACAAAGATGACAGAGAGGAAGCTGGCCCCCCTCCTCCACCCTTGAATTCTTGGTCTTTGCTTGTTTTAGTTTTAATTTTAACATTAGTCAAGAGAAGGATAGCTATCATTTGTGGAGTGATTACTGAAAAAAAAATTAAGGAGTCTACAGGAAAGAAAATTTGAATATTTAGTGGATTTTGTCCATGGGAAATTAGGCTGGTGTGTGTGTGTGTGTGTGTGTGTGTGTGTGTGTGTGTGTGTGTGAATGTGTGAACTTAATAGTTCCAGAGGCAAAATGAGTTAACAGCTCTATACACTTTTCTTTATCTCTTACATGAAAAAGTAGCCGGGTAACATAAATGAAGGTTTCAAGGAAACCAGTTTGGCAGTTTGGCCACATTAATATGTAAGACTTGATTAACACACTCTCCTGTTTGAGTTTAGTCTGAAGGAACTTGGAAATCTTTCAAAAATGGTTAAATGATATAAAATAAACACTTTGTTGCATTCTCTTGGCTACAACTTTCAAAGTATGTCATAGGGCAACCCAAAGGACTTTGTCCTTCTTAGATGAAAATTTCCCAAGTTTATCTTGAATTCCAAAGTTAAAAGCCCCATCTTTGCTTGCTTTGTGGGGTTACTGATGTTTCTGGCCCTGGCACTTGCATCGTTGGGGAGTTCATGGGCTGAATCCAACCATAGATCAGCAGAGATACTTGGATCTAGAAAGTGAAATGACACTGGGGAATTACTGTAAAGAACTTAAGAAGCAAAATAGCAATCACTGGCGACATGTGGTCTTTTCCTGGATCCCTTCATAAGGAAGTTGCAGCCTGGAACATTATACATACTGAGGGGTGTGTCCAAAGCCTCTGTGCTCACTCTGGGCTCTCATAGGAATTTAGTCAGTAACCAAGTCTTTGGGGGAAAGAAAGACAGGAAGAGGGATAATCATAAGGAAAGCCAAGTTCACAAAAATCACTGAGGGAATTTAACGTCTTCCATGGCCAAACCCACAGAAGGTGACATCATTCTGCACACTGCCTAGCACGTGTGTTTTTCTGTAATTCCCAGAGTTGACTCACTGTGTTCAGCCATAAATATTCTTTGGACTTTAATGTTCCCACCTGTAAAATAGGGATAATAGTACCAGTCACATGGGAGGTGATGAAAGGAGGTTGTTTTGAAAGGACTTTGTGATTTTCCCCAAAGTGGAATTTATATATCTTTATGGTCTTAGTAGCAGTGTTCAGTAAAGAAACACACCGGCAAGTAATTTTCTGAAATGTTAGCACCACTTTCCTGGCATTCTATACATAGCAAATATTTTATTTAAGTTAGATGAAAAATGGGAGCAGTTCTTTTTACATAGTTTCAATACAGTTCTTTATGCCACTTGCTACAAAATTGCTTCTTTTTGCTGCTTTGCTTCATCCAGTTCCTGTTGGATTGCTAATATTTAAGTAATCTTCACTTATGATCATAGCTCAGGATAATGAATCATGTAAAAATTCTTCTGCTTTGACGCTCACAATCTTTTTCACTTGAATCTGAATTATTCTGTAACTATACAATTAATTGACTGATTACATCAATTGCTTATTGCATTTTTCCATAGTGGATTATAGTGCTTAAGAGGTCATAGATTTCTATTTTGTTCAGTGGTACAAGCCCCCGGCCCCTAACATTTAGGACATCATCTGGTTGAGAGCACTGGTTACACGATTCCCTTGAGTAATGCACAATTTCATTCCAGCTTCTTCTCAATCTTACAGATCATAGTTGAAGTTTGACTTTAGGATTTTGAGCTGATCTGGCTTAAGTCCAACCACTCAGCCATATTTCCATCTTTACTTTTTTTCTGAGCATTTTTCTCCTTCTCTTTCACATTCTATGGCACTGGTTCTTAACCTGGGGTTAGCATATCATATATCCTGCATATCAGATATTTATATTATGATTCATAACAGTATCAAAATTAGAGTCATGATATAGCAGTGAAATAATCTTATGGTTGTGGGTCGGCACAACAGGAAGGACTGTATTAAAGGACTGTAGCATTAGGAAGGTTGAGGCTGTTCTATGGGTTTCTGGTTTGGCTAGACTTGTTCTTTCCACTGCTACATCAAGTTTGGTTTTGAAAGATTCTTCTAGCTATTAATTGTGATTCTCTGGTGAAATGCTACCATAATTAGCTGAATCATTTATCTGAAAACAATTATGGAAGCCCAATCACTACATACAAAATGGCCACCAAGGTTTCAGATAAAGCCATGTATATGAATGCATGAATGCTGAGTTTGGAATTGCATGCTGTAAAGGGTCCTTCTAGAAGCAGCAGAGCACACTCGGGCTACTAATGTTATTAAGTAGTCTTTTAATTTTCCAATTCATTAAAATGTTGCTTAAAATAACCTATCATCCACACTTCCCCATTGGATGAGTGATTCACTGACATAAAAAAATGTGTGGGCAGTGAAGAAGTCAGGGAATGAGAAGAAAGGGAAAAAAAAGAGAGAGAGAAAAAAAGAATTTTGATATCAAGGTATGTGCCCTATGGAGTTTACTTCTTAAAAATATAGAGAAAGGAATCTTGGTTTCCTTTGGGAAATTCAAAGTAGTAATGATACAAACTTGACATAAGTTTTATGATTTGACTAATGTGTTTGTACTTCTAGTCATTTATTGCAATTACTTATATAACTAAAAGTATATATGTCTATATACACATACACACATAGAACATAAGTAATTCAATAGAAATAATGGAAATATTGAACATGTAGGGTTAAAAGGTGATTATACATGAATTATTTGATTTTTGTATTTTAAAAGTCATACAATAAAATTTATTACATTTTGTATGCAAAATACAAAAATAGTTTGTGTTTTTTTTTCATAACCCCTTTTTGTGATTCACTCAACAAACATGACTGAGTACCTTCCAAACACAAGACATTATGCCTAATGCTATATAGCTGGAGATGATGACAAATAGACAAGAGCTTCTGTCTTTGACAATATTAAATGTTCATATCTTTCAAAAACTATCTCCGAGCCTCAACTTGTAAATTTAAACAAACAAATACAACTGAAGATAAGACAAGTCATGTCTCTAAAGTCACACTGCCTATATACGGCAGGGCCAGAATTCAGAGCTGTGGAATCAAAGCCATGTTATTTGAATCGAACCACCTTCAAGTGATTTAAACACAAAAGAGATGGTTCACAGATGTCACCATCCCCATCCTAGGCACAGAAAGAGACAGACAAACAGAAACAGAGGGATTAATTATAAAGATTGGACCATGTGATTGTGGAGAATGGCAGGTTCAAAATCTGGGGCACACCAGAGACCCAGGGAAGAGTTGCACCCTGTTAAGACACTCTGAAAGAAGACTTTTTTCATCCTCAGAGTTCTCTTCTGTTGAGACCTCAACTGAATAGATAAAGTTCAAATGGAAGGTAATTTGCATTGCTGAAATATTCCTTGATTGGAGTGTCACTGCTATTCAAAACATTGCCTCTCCAGAATCAGGTTTGTACAAATATCTCAGTAGCATGGCTTAGCCAAACTAATATATAAATTTCTTTTCATAAAGTGAGATTAGGAAATATCCTAGGAAGGCACAAGGATAAAAATCTGAAGTCTACAAATTTAGGGTCTAGACAGTCAGAAGTGGTCTTCTCTGGGTTTTTCTTCCTCTGGTTTGCTCAGCCTTTTCTTTCAGAGAAAATGCCTCACCATTCAGCATACTTACCCTTTTGACTCAAGTCACAGGAATGTCCAAACTTCTGATATTATTATGTGATTTACAAATTTATGGGGATTCATTTGAGCAGTTTTAGGCATATGAACCATGAGACACAGGTTGGATACACATTTTAGAATATGTGCATGCAGTTTTAGTAAGGGGGAAACTCTCCATTGATTTCTTCTTGTAACTGGTTTACTTTTTTTCCTAAGTGGAAAAGAACCTAGACACTTAAGGTTGAGGTGAGAGGAGGAGAAAAAAAAATCATATCTGCGTTGAATATAACAATATCTGTATAGTACTGTTTTTTCTTAGCTTCATGTTACATGTTAGTTGGAATTTGTGCAGGAACCAGAGGAGTGGAGAAGAAAGAGAAAAGAGTTGTGGCAGAGGAACAACTTGAATGCTGTCACTGCTTATCCTGATTGCTTCAGGACCCTTCACCTAATCCCTAGGCTTTCCCCAAGCCTGGACTTCCCCTTCCACCTTCCTTATGCTCACCCTTGCCAAGCTGTTAAGCTCTATTTTTGCACATGGTTATTCCATGTTAATCATTATCTACTTCCAGTATCTTTCCTCCACCCTATCAAAGAAACCTCGAACCACTGAGCCATTAGTGCTACTGTAAGTATAGACATTTGATTAAAACCATGGACTTTGAAGTCATGCATTTGCCTGTACCAGTACTATGCAGCTCCGGCCTCAGTGCTCTTATCGGTAAAATTGGGATAGTGTTGATACTGATGTAATAGGCCAGTTGAAAAGAACAAGTGAAACCTCGGAGGAGAAACCTTGCTATAGCATCTGTCAATAAATAAACCCTGTGTTTGGCAGCTGTTCTTTCTGTTTGTCTGATGTCGGTTTCTTTCTGCCTAATGCCAATTATTTAAGTACAAGGAATGTAAAGATTAAAAACGGTGATAAACAAAGACAATACGATTAATTATCTGGTTACCACTTAATTTAATATGCTTGGAAGGCAGGTTTTTTGTGGCTGTATTCAGGAATTTGATTTTGTTTTCTTGGAAGTAGCATTCCTTTAGACAGGGCCAATCTTCTCCCAGATAAACTTTACCATCTTACAAAGATTTCACATGCTCACAGATACCAATTTATCTGTCCCATTATCCATGAATTCATGCTCTGTTATACATTATAAGTAAGTAGCAACATTTTCAAAGAAGCAAATGATTAAATGTTTCTTTCCCACTCTTAAATATAGCAAATAGTACTGGAGGAAAACTCCTAAGAAATAAGGATGGGAAGTTTGATTATCCAGTCTTCCTAAAGAAATATTCTCAAGATTATATATGTGCACCTTATTTTAAGGGATATGTATATTTTAACTCCTAGGAAAACTATTGTAAGAGTAACTGGAATCCTTGGTCAGTGTGAGTCAGACCTTGAAGGTAAGACTCCATTGTTGAACACAACACACACTTTGGATACAGGGCTGTAAGGACTTGAACTAGTAAGGTCTTAGAAGCCTCCTCCTTATCACTAGCTCTCACAGTACCTGAATGTGATATTCAAGCAAAAAAGGGAAAAACTTAATCAGTGGTCCTACCTGACAAAGAGCAACAATGACCAGCCCAATAAAATATTACCAACAGTGTAGTAATGCCACTTATATCTTGGGGGTAGCCAACTGCTGTCTAATTGGATCTAAAGACCACTCAATTTTAGGGTAGTCTTCATACCTGGTACTGTAAACATAGCCAACAATGCATGTCTGGAAAGATCATCTGATATGAGTGGTCAATCTAATTCTGCTATTTTCCTACATAAATATAGCTTCTAACCATATTTAAATCTTGATCATCACACCAACTGATAAGTTTAGCTTTCATTCTTCATCAAAAAAGCTTCTTTTATAGCAGAGTTTACCATAGAAGTCTACAACTGGTCAGAGTACGGAGTAAGTGCTTTAGAGTGCTTAACACCAACTGGTATACCTTTTATACAACCCCTATAAGTGAGGCTCAAGAAACAATCTCAAAGAGGACAAAAGGGTTAAAAGAACCAGAGGATCAGAACACCTGCCATATAGTACCTTCCAGACATGACAAAAGTGCTGCATCCATGAATTGTCAAAACTATAGTTTCCTAAGCAAAACCTGCTTAAGGACTATACCATGTGACATGTCAATTAAGACAAAGAACATTTCAGAAGTCCCCACCATCACCCCCAGGTGAAGAGGTACAGGTAATCATCAAGGGCTGCTAAGGAAAGAGAATCACTTTTCTCTAGGGATGAGCTCCCTGATAGGTTTTTCAATCACATATATGTAAATGCTTAAACACATATATGTAAATGCTACTTTTATTTCATTAGATGAAGTGATGAGATGGGAGCTGTACCCAAGGTGTGTGAATATATGGCTTGGACTGAGCTCAGAGTATTTCTTTCTTTGTACTAACTATTCTTAGGCCTAAACCCAGAAGCTTCTAGCCTCCATACAAGCCAATCTTCCAAGCTGACTGATTCAAACTGGCTTCTCTTGGCTGTTGACTGAATTGCTCGCCTAATTTCAAACTAACTTTGACAATCTATTATAATCTTCTGCCTCCTCATTTTTTTTTGCTTGTTCTGTCTTCACCACCAACCTCTCTTCCTAAAAATGTGCCAGTAAAACTGCATCCTTTCTCTGTGTCTCTGTCTCTGTCTCTGTGTCTCTGTCTCTGTCTCTCTCTCTGTCTCTCTCTCTCTCTGTCTCTGTCTCTCTCTCTCTCTCTCTCTCTCTCTCTCTCTCTCTCTCTGTCTCTTAAGTCACTTCTCTTTCCTGTGCTGTTTTCTTCAGTAGCCTCTCTTTTGTGTGCTGTTCTAGCGGGAGTTGGGTGTATCCTATCTCTGACTTATTCTATCAAATCTTTCTCTGATTCATCACTTTGCCTGTTCCTCAATTAGACATCACTTTCAAATTTTGATGCTTCCTTCTAAAAACTAATTTCACCTTAATTGTTTGGGATTAAAGGTGTGTACTAAGAGTGTGTCTGTATTCCAGCTAGAGGGATTAAATGTGTATCATTCTAGCTGGCTCACTCAGACTCTTTGGATGTGATCCTATGGCAGAGCAGTTATGTTGCTGGATTAAAATTCCTTTATACATGTACATATGAACAGAGTAAATGAACTCAGTAAGTAATGTGTATGCAGGTGTTGTGATAATGATGATGATGATGATGATGATGATGATGATGATGATGATGATAATAATAATAATAATGGAATATTAATTTTAGAGGAAGTGAGGGAACCTGGCAAGAGCTGAAGAAATAGAAATGATAAAAATAGAGTGTATTTATGTATGAAATTATCAACAAAGCCTTAAACCAAAATGAGAAATGGTTTTTACAGTGTTTGAATGCTTGGAGGACCATGAGTAGCGTCTAACTGTGGGGAAATAGGAGAGGTACAAATGATGATTTTTATCTTGGATTGACAGGTGATATGTTTTGGAGAAATTTCACATTTTCAAATTTTATAGTTATAGCTCACTGTACACAAGGAAGTGGAACTAATTCTTCTCTAGCTAAAATCATTTCTAAGGACTGTGACTATGCGTCTGGGCATGACATAACATTCTCGTTTATTTAACATAGTGTTTTGTGGTAAAAAAAAAACATTATAAAGGCTTTGGCTTTGCTGCTTTGCTTTAGCTAGGACGAGAAAACAAGCCTGGTGAAGCTAAATCTCTCACAGAGTGTAAGAAAAAAAAGCTCGTACAACAAAAAGCCATCATAAGTTAAACAGATCCTTGTCTGAGATAAAAGTTAAGTCAAGCAATCACATGATTTTCGTAAGAAAAACAATGGAACTCGGTGATGAGTTTTACATGTAAACAAATGCTGGGTTTCAGATATAGACCACATATTCCGTCTCCTGGGCTTCCTGTGATTGTAATAGTTAGGTCACTGGGTGTTGCTTTTCTATTCAGGAGGCACACAGGTCCTGCTCTGTGCAGTACTGAGATGTTTGCAGTTCCCCTTGCTCTGATCCAGGACATTATTTGAAGAACATAAAAAGACAAACGGCATTCATCTGTCTGCATTAGATATGTCTGATGTGAGTTTCTTGATGGGCACTGGTAACAGAGAACAGCCCAGCGGAAGCCCTCTCTCATCTCCATGGCTACCGTACAGAGAATGATCAATGTAACTCACCTACTGAAAGCAGATGTGATGTGCAGACAAATGTGATGTCCCTCCTTGACAGTTTATTATATTTTGCTCTGCAAGTCGAAGCTGTAAATCCGATGGCGGCACTGAAGCTTCTGACTTGAATGCATAATTAAATTTATAAACTCATGTTCTCCATTTCAAGAAGCATAGGCAACCAAGTGTGTGTTGATTTTCTAATATGAATTAGTTTTTGAGTTAGATGGAAAAATGGTGATTTGCGCCTTTAATATACATGAATTCTTAAACACCAGTTCCTTTAATCTATAGTCCTCATCTTCCTCCCTCCCTATTTCTGTTCAAAAGCTTTGAAGTTTTTTATTTCAAATTACATGAAACATTTATTAACCTTGTAGATTTGTGTAAGTGCTTTTTGTTATTAGATATTTTAGAGATTCATAGAGGCAGAAGTTCTGTAATTAATCAGGATTTCCTGCTTCTGTTGCTACAGTGTCAGTGAATTGCTTCCCAGTAGGAGATTTAATAGAAAAAACATTCAATTTAAGAATGGGCTGGTTGCATCAAAGGGATTAAGCTATAATGCTTTTTAATCCTTGCCATTCAAACAAAGAGAAAATATTCTTGCACAATGAACTGCATCAAGTGTGCGGGGAGGTCAGCAAATGGTAATTGTGGTACATCAGCTAAATAGCAGGCTATATGGCCCAGCCATTTACAAAGGCACAGCCAGAAACACAGCCTGGGAAATTAGCAGCTTTTAAACCCCAGGACTTGAGTAAAACAACTACAAGTGTTATTTTGAAAAGTCTAGACTCTGTAACTCCCATACTGTCAGAGAAGACACAGATAAGACTTCAGGTTAAAACTATCTGTTAAGAATAGCCGTGACCTGACATCTACACCTTTAACCTGTGCTCCGGGACTCGCGGCAGACTTTCATCTTCTACTACCCCACTCTTCTCCCAACAGAAATGCGTCCAAGTTTAATGGACTTGCTGACTAGCCTCTAAGTCAAACAGCCACCGTTTTCAGGTGTTCTGCTGTACCTGCTCACAGAAATCATTACAGCCAAGTCTGTTGTCTATTTATACTCTCTCATAGAAGGGAGGTGCTGAGGAGGGTCAGATTTTTCTGGAAAGGAGTTGTAGAATTGGCACTTAACTTACAGAACTTTCCAGCACAAAATCTTGGTGTGGATCTTTATTTTCTGTTTCATTTTAGTTTTTAGAAATTCAAAATAAATTCAATTCAGTTTCTTAGCAAAAGAAACTATTATATTATAGTTATAATTATTTATTATAATTATTGATATGTTAGATTCTAACTATGCTATGGTCTGTCTTCTGTGTGTTCTCTATGTTGTTTGCTATTTCTTGTTTCCTGGTCCCAGACTTCCTCTGGGTCCCTTGACTTATTTTTAGAATTTCAGGTTTTTTAAATCTTTATATTGTTAATGTATCTATTTTTATAACATAATAATTCCTCTTTCATAATCCTAGGAATTCTGTATATATGCATATGTGGATACATAAACACAGCCCTCACCTCAAATAGAATAAAAAAGACTTTTTTTCTAAAGTTACATATAAATCATCATAGATTCAGATTATCTCAAATTCTATGTTCCAGTGTGGGAATAGATAGCTTCACAAAGGTTTTAGAGTACCAGAATGAAGAAAGTCATAAATGAAGACCCATTAGTGGGAGCACCAGGCAGACAGGTTATAACAGAGAAGAAACTTTCAGCTAGCCTTTTGGTTGGAGGAAGCTAGTGCTATGATTGTACCTTATTTGAATATTAATTAGATCATCACAGAGGTGGGCAAGAGATGGCTCTGAAGGGGACTAAAGATAATCTAAGATAAATTGTCATTAGGTCCTGGACCTAAAACATCCCAACCTGTCCACCGTCAATGAAGTTCTGATCAGTTAACTTTGCAGAAGTTTCACTGTAAGGAATGGTCCCTCACCTAAAAGAGCTTTTGTTTACACTGATCCCCAATCACCGGCAACATTTCAAACCTTCATCCCATGTGGATAACAGCTTCATGGAAACTGTATCATGGAGTGTCCCCACTTCAATTAATCATTGAATTCATTTGTGCCCTAACATTTGATGAGATCAGTGATATCAGAGGGAGGGGCAGAGAACAATGGGTAGGATGTCGGTGATGGCCTCTTAAACCTCTATCTATAAGGGAGTATATTAGACATGGATAGAATTGTATTTTTGCCCTTAAACCTCAAAGAGGGGCTTCCTTAAAAGAGCTAGATTGAAGTTAAAGGAAAGGGCTCACTATGGAGAGGATGCCTAGTAGAGAATCAAAGGAGAGCCCTTAGGGAAATCCCCCAGAGGAAAACATTTGACATTTAGATTCGTTCAGAGAGTTGTAAGAAGTTCCACACCACCTCAGTTAGCTCAGCATTGCATAGCCTATGTGCAAGGGACAATGGAGGAGCCAGGCATTGTATTGGACCATAATTTAAGAGCTGTTACGCCACAGCACATCATGACGTTTTAACTCTGCCTCAGAGAAACTGCTGCGTGGAGCTATAGTCTGGATTTCTTTAGTCTGTGGGAGCTGGCCACAGGAGGGTCATGTGTCTTAAAGAGCAAAGGGATGGAAAATAATGTAATTATATTTTAATTTCCAAAAATATATTTAAACAGGGCATGGTATGCAGATCTGTGATCTAACACAAACTAGCAAAATGATGTCATCGGTAGAATATTCTTGAAAAGATGTCACCTTACACTGAAACCTCCTGTGGTGGTTTGCATATGCTTGGCCCAGGAGTGGCATTATTAGAAGGTGTGGCCTTGTTGGAGGAAGTGTGTCACTGTGCGGATGGACTTTTAGACCCTCAATGTAGCTGCCTAGAAGCCAGTCTTCTGTCTGCCTTTGGATCAAGATGTAGAGCTTTTGGCTCCTCCAGCTCCATATCTGCCTGGATGCTGCCATGCTTTCCACCTTGATGATGACGGACTGCATCTCTGAACCTGTAAGCCAGCCTCAATGGAATGTTGTCCTTTATAAGAGTTGCCTTGGTCATGGAGTCTCTTCACAGCAATGGAAACCCTAACTAAGATAGCGCCTGTAAGCCTGATTGACTGAGTAGAATTTCAGCAATAGCAGTGACATTGGGAGGTCTAATTTTGGTTATCTTGGGTTGTTCTGAGTCTAATTTCAGTTTATTTTGGGCTAGCTTTAGTGCCCTTAATAACCATTCCTTGACCACCTCTGTGCCTGTCCTAACATCTTTGTGACTAAGATGAAGCTCTCTGAGTTTAACACTAGCTGCCACAAATGAAGAGACCAAGGATGTCATCGGAGAGCGTCTAAGGCCTATAGCTAAGAGGCCTACACTTTGGCATAATCTACATACTTGATGCTTCAACTAATGCGTTTGAAATGTTCCATGACTTATGGATTTCCTCATTCTGTTTGTATAAATAGTTCATGAAACTGTCACCATTGAAACATGGAATTAGAGAGGATTTGAATCTGTGCTCCTGGTCCATGGTTATTCATGTTTGGCTTGAGAAGAAGAATTTCTCTGATCCCCTTTGAGGATAGAGTTGTGTTTTTGTATTGACATAAGTGTTCTCTCACTGTGCTCTGTAAAAAACTCTAGTTAAGAGCCTATGAGATGGCAAAGACATATGAAGCACACACCTGCTGACCTGAGTTCAACTGATGGTACAAAGTTGTCTTCTGAAGTACATACACACACACACACACACACACACACACACACTCACACACACACACACACACACACACACACGTGTATCGGCACATGAGCATGTGCACACGCGTGCACACACGCGCATGTACACATAAACGCATGCATGCACAGATTCACCCATAAATAAAAATAAATAAATAGATTAATAAATTAATTAACTAAAAGAAAAGGAGGCCCAATAAATGTAGTGGGTCCCACCCAGTTGGACTTTGGTAAAATTGGACTTTGTTCTGTCCCTGGTGCTAATTTCATGTGAACAATGTTTGCATCTCCACAGGAAAAGTTAGCCCAACAGTGTACAATTCAGAATTGAGGTTTATTTTCATCAAAACCTTTTTTCTACATTGTTCTTTTTTTCTGGCCTTTCTGATGTCTGGAAAAAAAATGGATCTACAAAGTTTAAATTGCTTTTCTCATCGATGGTGATAATTTTCTTTCATCCTTTTAGATTTTAGTTTTTGAAAGTTTGGTAATGGTCTGTCTCACAGTGAATTTCTGTGGCTTTATTCTGCTTAAGGCCTGATAAAACTCTCCAAATCTTTACCTCACGGCTCTTGTCAAATTGGAAAACTTTTCAGCTATAATTACTACAAGTGTTTTTCAGAAACACCTATTCGCTCCCATTCTTCCACCGTTCTAGTCCCACCAGTGTGACTTGTGTTTTAGTCCCACGGCCTGCTGGTGTTTTCTGCTCTCCAGTGTCTCTGTTTTCCTGTTTGTTCGTCTTGGATGACTCTCATCATTTTCTACCTTGCTGCTGGCTCACAGATTTGTCATCTTTGGAGTGGATCTCGTATTTGCATCTTTTACTTCACATGTACTCTCTTTCCTTGCTGGAAGAATGAAGAGCTTTCCATTAAAACCCGGTTCTTTCCAGAATTGGTGCAATACACTGACTCTCGTATCTCTCCTCTCATTTTTGATACTGTTCCATCGGGGAATTCACACTTCATGTTATCGGGTGGAAGTAAAATTTCATATTTCATAGTCACCACATGTTAACACTTAGACTCCTTTGTATTGCCCGGTGGCAGTAGGGTCTGGTGCTCCTCAGGAGTTCTCCAGGGACTCTGTAGTGATAGCCTTGATGGTTGTGGACTGTGGTGAGAGACTTGACTCTCCACGTGCATTCTCTGACACCTGCCAATGGTCTGGGGAGCAGCTCTGTGTGATAAAGGAAGTGTCAGCATTGCTTCTAATGACGTCACTGGGGATCCATCTGTTGGCTTAGAGCTCATTATGCTCATAGGGAGTACCTAGTCAGCCTTCTCTGATACCATCGTGAGGGAGGAACTAGGGAGGCTCCACCATGACCTGGAATACACCAAATATTGCATGAAAGGAATGTTTCTATCTAGGCTACAGTCCCAGGTCCTCTGGCTAGAGAGAGGAAACGTTGTTCTGTCCATACATTAACATTTCTATGTAGCTCACTTTTTTTTTATCTTCCATTTTAAATTATACAAATCAAAAGGAAATCCAGATGTTTATAAAAATATATATATATATATATATATATATATATATATATATATATATATATATATGTGTGTGTGTGTGTGTGTCTGTATGCATGAATATATATTATATATATAAATATATTTACACATACTGTCAATTCTTTTTATTGTACTTTGTGAAAGGGATACGGAAAACTAGATCTATTCTACATCTCTAGAAGTAGCTCTGACCTGTGCTCCTCAAAAAAGCTTAAACAATACCCTTATATGCTCTGTTACAAAGAAAAGAACCATTAGGAATAGAATTGAAGAACACCGTTTATACATATGTCTAAAGTCCACAAATAACTTTTGAAATTCACTTGTTTATCAATATTACACTAAGAGTATCACTTCAATGTTAGAACACAGAAACAGTTGTTTGTGTTCTGAAACAGAAGAATCATCACCCCATGTATGACAGACAGTTTAGATTCTCATTCCCTGGTCTGAGACAATTTTTACTCCCATATTGGATATCTTTGAACTGCTCTAAGTGTCATTGTGCATTCTGCAAGGGTTTCTTGTCTCATAGGAACCGAAGAGTATAATAAAACTACTTGTGTCTACTTATTCACAACTCGATGTGTTACTGTGCTGGCAGTATCTGTACTTTAGAAGAGGGGCACCATACAAGGGCTATGCTCAGTCCAAGAATGGGCTTCATACAGCATTTTATGAGCACCAGTGTATTATATCTTTTAAAAGGGAGAAACATTGACCGGAACTGTAAACATTATAAGAAATTGGTAATTATATTAACTCCCATGTCAGAATCATGCTATGTGTTCATCTACATGTCTTTTTTCTAAAGACAGGGTTGTTTAAATCTGTATATTTGTGTGAATTCATGAGGACTTTTTGGGTGGAACCACCTCAAGTGGAATTGTGAACACATCATACTCTACTGGTCAACATATTTCAGCCTAGAACTTAAGAGAAAGAGAAGAATTACAGGTTCAACAGACCATTAAGGACCACAATTAAGAAGGTGGCTCTCAATTCAGCGTGACCTCATTCAAATCCTTGCTTTGTGTTTTATCAATGTTGTCATCTTTCTAGACTGTAACTTTCCCACATGTAAAGTAGACATAATAATATCAGCTACGGCGTGTGAGGTAGTTCATGTGAATCACTTAGCATGGTGTCTGGATATCATTCAGACTCAGCCCTGGGCATTGAGAGTCAAACATCTTTGAATTCCCATGCCACAGCTCTCCTCTAGCAAGCACAGTTGTGCTGCTCGAGGGACAGGATACAAACCTTGTAGAAAAATATTCCGAAGGAATGGTAAGCCAGGCGATTTATTAAGAAGTTTAAGTCTTCCTGAGTGCACATCCTGCTTTTCCACTTTCCCGACAGTTAAGTGAAAATCTAATCAGTCTTTATACTTTTTTTAAAATCATGGTTTTAATAAATGTCTTATGAAAAAGGGATGAATCCTGACCTACATACACACCACCCTAAACTTCAATAAGAATTGGCTAATTTGAAAAATTTCTCAAACCCATAGTTAATATATGTTCTTCATGCTTCTGAAAAACATCTGCACTACCACAGACAGTGCATCTTGCTTCTCTCTTAAAATGATATCATCATTATTTCAAAGCATTATGAAATGAGAGGTGTGGTGTGAAGCCTAAGTTAAAAGCTTTGGGGGTGGGGAAGACTAGTCTAGTCAGTGGAAAGGGTGCCAGCCTGTCAGGACTTTCCCTTGAGCTGATCATTTTTGTAATCAAGAGCAAGCGTCCAAAATGGTAGTCATATTTAGAAATAATTCAGGTTTATTGCTTTAGTCACACCCAGTACTTACAGGAAAAGATGTGCCTGTATCTTAGGGTTTCTGTTGCCCAATACTTGATATCAGATAAGATTAGTCATGGTCTCAGCAAACTGGATTAATATGTCTTCCAAGGGTAGCGACATGCTGTTCCATTCAAATGTGGATTTGTGTTGAAAGCAAAAAGGGACCTGAACACTTGCAGACCGTATCCCACATGTCTACAAGAAGGAAGTTCAGCACTTGAGTTAAGAGTCGAGGTGTAGTTGTAGTGAGGCGCATATAGAGGAATGCTTTGTTTCCTGATGGCGTCCTCAAGCTTCGCGTTGATTAGCTGTCCAGCACCTCTATAGATGTGTATTGTGTGACTGACCTCAGGCATCTGAACTCTGTACCACATAGACAAATTAAAAGACAGCAAGTGTTGGCAGGGTAGAATCCAGTGAAATGAGTTACACAGAAAAGATTCAGTGCTCCTTTTCTGGGCAGAAGGAAGAAGCACCAGTTGAGAACTGATTTTCAGGGTTCTCAAGGAGCAGCGCAAGTTGGCATGCAAATATATGACGGCAGAGAATAGGGGCTCAGAAGGAAAGTGTTCATGTCTGTCATCAACCAAGCCTGAATCACATCCTTGGAAAATGGTCACAACTCCAGCAATGTGATTGTGTTACCTTACTTGGGAGAAGAGCAAGGTAAAGTAGATCGTGAGAAGAGGGAGTAGGCCTTCTTTGAGCTGCTGTGTTACGAACAGCACAGTTCTGATTCCAACTTCGAACATGCGTCTAAAGTGCACTGAGGCTGTGTGAGCATCTCATCTGTCTTAGGGTCCTATTGCTGTGATGAAGCGCCATGATGTGAAAGCAAGGTGAGGAGGAAATCTTAGAGAGGCATTTTTTAAATTGAGGTTCCCTCCTCACAGGTGGCTTTAGCGTGTGTCAAGCTGACACAAAACTATCCAGCACAACTTGACACACAAACACATCACATAACCTTCATTCACACTAGAAATACGAATAATTTGAAACGTCTTTACAAATTCAAACACATTAAAAGTTGTCTGCTTAAAAATATCCAGTCCCGTTTATAAATCTAAATTCTTTCTCTCTTTTTAAGTTTAAAGTCTCCCAGTGGTAGCTCCTGTAAAATCAAGAATAAATGAACTACTTTCTTACTTCAAGAAGGAAGAACCAGGGCACAGTCATAGACCAGAGCAAACCCCACACTCCAACAGTATAAATAACACAGTGTCCAATATCTGGGATCTATTCGTGGTCTTCTGGTTTCCTCCAAAGGACTTGGGTCACTTGTCTAGCTCTACAGCTCTGACAAGCTCCCCTCCACTACTGAAGCTGTTCTTGCTGGTCATCCTATGGTAATGTCATCTCCAAAATGATGGAGTCTTCTGCGGCAACTAGGCTACACTTTCACTAATAACCTATCCTAGGCTCTCTTCATGGTGCCCAAACTTCTCTATATGACTCCTTCAATCTTGCTACTGAGGCTAAAACTTCATCAATACTTTCTGTCCTCTCCTAGAGCCAAACCTCAGGTGCTCTTTATGACCTCTTCATGCATTCAAAACTAGTACCACTGGGATGACTTTTACATTACCAAGTTTTGCTGCCAGAGTGAGGTACAATCTTTGCCACTTCTGGAACATAGCTCTGTGTGTTGAGTCTTAGGAAACACTTTCCAGAAGATTTTACCTCAGTGATGTTAGCCTCTTCTTAATTACTGCTAATTTCTCAGCTCCAGTCATATACCGGTGTCAATTGTTACAGTAAGACAAAGGTCTTACTTTAGTGATTCTGGTCTCTTGTTAATCCCAGCTCATTCTTCAGCTCCAGCTGACCAGACACCACAGATTCGTCACCCAAAATGTCCAGTAGAGTTTTTCTTTCCTCTGAAGCTTCCCAACTCAGCTTCTGTCATCTGTACTGCTCTCAACATTCCTATCTTCCAAGCTCCTACAGAATAGCCAACTGTCACCATGCAATGGCTTCTCTAGCCTAGCATTGCAAAGTTATTCCACAGTCCTGCCCAAAACAACATGGTCAGGTCTATCACAGCAATATGTCACTCCTGCTACCAGCTTGCCTTAGTTAGTGTAACTATTGTGATTAAACACCACGACCAAAAGTTGGGGAGGAAGAATTAATTTGGATCACACCTCCATAGTACTATCTATCTTGATGAAGTCAGGACAGAAACTCAAATAGGACAGGGACCTAGAGGCAAGAGCTGATGTAGAAGCCATGGAAGAATGCTGCTGATTACTCCTAATGGCTTACTCGCCCTGCTATTTTGTTGTTGTTGTTGTTGTTGTTGTTGTTTTTTAGAACTCAGGACCACCAGCCCAGGGATGTCACCACTGACAAAGGGCTGGATCCTCCACCATCAAACAGTAAGTAAGAAAATGTCTTACAGGTGTGCCTATAGCCAGATTTTAGGGAGATAGTTTCTTAATTGGGGTTCCTTCCTCACAGATGACTTTAGCACCTGCCAAATTGGCATAAACTATGCAGCATAGCAACACTTCTACATTCACAGACACCAAGGCCTCAGACCCAACCCATCTTTATTTTATTTTATAGGCAAAACCTTAACTTTTCCTTATAGGATGAGTTCCACACCCTTTATCATTCCCAGCTGCCCTCTCTGATTGAGCACATTCTGTATTTATAAGTTGACACCCAGCCCTGTATATGGTCCTGTGGCATGGTTACACCAACTGATAGCACTCTTCCTATTTGTCTGCCTCCTTTCTGAGCTTCCAAAGTATTCAGAAAACTCAGTCAACTCCATTAAAGTTGAATAAATTTTCTTCCCTCTTTGATTGTGATTCCCCCTCAAACTGCTTCCTGTCTTTTCCATTGTCAAAATTATTTAGAATATAAGGTGTGCACACTTTTCCCTGTTACCTGTGAATACACATTCAAAGGCTTCCACAAAATAGAGACCAGGGCTGGCTTTCCTCTTGACATTCCATACACATAAGCATAGTCCAACACTACTAGACTATGGGGAAGGCAATGACAGTGTAGATATTTATTAAGCTTGTGGTCATGCAAAATCTCCTCAAAATTAACACTGAAAGCACAGGTTTTATTCAGTATAACTATAGATTCTTCAATAATGCTTTCTTTGAAAATAAAGTTTTTTGTTTGTTTGTTGTTGTTTTGTTTTGTTTTTTTGAAACAGCATTTCTTTATTTAGCTGTGGCTATCCTGGAACTCATTATATCCCTCTATATCTACATCTACATTTATATGTATGTCTATATATCATAGAGATCTACCAGCCTTTGCTTCCTATGTGCTGGAATGAAAGTATCACACCGATATAACCAATCTAAAATTCAATTTAGACAATAATAGCAGTAGTAGCAGCAGCGACTCCATATAAAGCCAAAGAATAATATGAAGTACACCAAGTCTACCCATAAGTCTGACCCTAGCTCTGATCTAACCTAACTTACCTGTAATCCTCACACTGTACCACTCTAAACCCAGCTCTCACACTAACTCCAAGACTAATACTAACCCTAATCACAACCTAGCTCTAAGCTTAACCCTGAGGCTAACTCTAAGGTTACCTTAAGAATCACTACCAATACTAGCTGAATCCTTACCCATGAACTTTGGTCTAACCACAAGCTTACCTTTAACTCAAACATTCATCTTAGAAATAAGCCTACAACAGTCTCAAACTCTAACCCTGTCTAACACTAACCCTAACACTAACAATAACTCTGAATAGAACCTAGCCCAAATGCTAAACCTTACTCTTCATATAGCCTAAACATTAAAACTAAGAGATAAGAGAAAAACTAATCATGAAATAATTAAAAACACCAACTGTTGTAGTTCTAGCCTCCAAGCTCTAACCATAACCCTAATTCTAAATTTATTTCTCACTTAACTCTATTTTTAATTTAGGATTTAACCATAATCCTAACTATACCTCTAACTTTACCCTAATCTTGAAACAAACCATAACTACATAATATTTAATTTTGACATGAATGCAAACACACACATGCACACACATGCATGCATGCATGCACATGCACCCATACACATGCACACACATATGCATACACATACATCCATACACATAAATCATACATACACACATAAATGCACACACAGACACATACACATGCATACACATACATCCACACACAAATCATACATACATACATATATATATATACACACATACATACTCTATATACATATACATACACATACACACTCATACACATGCACACATATACATGCATACATACACATGCATGCATACACATACATCTACACACATACATCATACATACACACACATGCACACATACATGCACACACAAACACATACACATGCACACATACACACATGCATACATGTATACACATACATCTAAACATATACATCATGCATATACACATATATCCACACACATACATTATACATATACACACACACACACACACACACACACACACATGGTGGTTATATGGAAGCAGTTTTTTCCTCTGATTGCAGAATTTGATACATATCTACTTGTTCACGCTGGGTTAATAAGCTTGGCCAGTTGTACATTTGTTTCTGTACTGTTAACTCATCTGAAGTATTTTTTAGACAAAGTGCCAGTTTCTGTACTTCAATATTACAGTTCTGTTGATATCTCTTAATTTTCCTGAATTTTAGGGTTTCTCTGTGTAGCAGCACTGTTTGTCCTGAAGCTCACTCTAGACCAGGTTGGCCTCAAAAATCACCAAGATGAATTGCATGCTATACAATACTTGTGCATGATACATAGAAAAAATTGGCTGTGCCTTATATTTGTAAACACACACACACAGACACACACAGACACACAGACACACACACATACACACACACACCCACTGAGATCCCAAGACATGAGAGAACAGTTAGGATACAACCCCAGTGTTAACATCGGGATTTGGAATTATTTTCATTTTTCCTTATGTTTCAAAATATCATTCAAATATCATTCTAGCATATTGGGTCTTAACAAAATTTATTTGTTTAAAATCAATAGAGTAATCTCAATTATAGTGAGATCTGATGGCACAGCCCTACTATTCTAGCTTCTCAGGAGGCTGAGGCAACAGGGACAGGAGTTAAACCCTGTTTGTGAGAATTAAAAAAAGGTCTCACAACAAAAGGTAAAGAGAAAGGTAGCACAAAGAATGGGGCCATGGTAGAGACGTCCTACCCTTGCCTAGCCTTGCTGATCCCTTCCTTCACTGCCCCCAGTACAATACTAGATACATAAACAAATATACAAAAAAATAAAGGTCGAAAAATATGTTTTCCAGATTATGAAAAAGGAGCACATATTATTTTCAGTCGTAAAAGAAATAATGTATTTCCAAAAAGTGAACCGGGCCCTGGCAAAGCCCTAGAATTTCACTCCCAGGCTGACACATAACTGCTTTTCAGCATGTGATTAAATAGCTCTGTGTCTCCCTCTGTATTCAAAGCCCTCTGGTCTTCATACCCACAAGCTAGTGACGGTAGATTGAGCTTGTCAGGATTCGTACATTTCAAGAAGGGAGCCGTAATTCACTGAGCCACTGCTGTGTGGCTTCTGGACATCATTCTGTTTAATTCTCCCAGCGACCTTAAGTGCAGTGCCATCGTGACAATCTCGAGACTGAGAAGTCTGAGAAACTGGTTAAAGAACCACCCAAGGTTACATCGTTATTTTTAGACAGGAGACCAGACGGCTTCTCCTCTGTTCCAGGGCTTATCTTTTCACCCTATGCAGCTAATCAACTAGAAGCTTCTTTTGACCTTTGATGCTTGTCTTGTGACTTTTAACTGGACTCCAAGTACCTTGAGGCTGTGAAGTGACTTTCTGATCAAATGCAGTCTTTCTGAAAGTTGCTGCTGTAGGACCATTGTGACCTATATTTCCGCAGCTGGTGCAGATTTGGGGATCGTTCTGGAACCCTGGTCAAGGGTTTCTATAGCAAGAGAAGGATGTTCCTGATGGGATATCAGACAGGATCACAGTCAAAGCTTTTGGAATTGTGCCCAAATGAGGTTTGTTTCTCTTCTATCCCAAGGTTCTTCGTTGCTGTCATCTCAAGAAAGTTCACAGCTCTAATCTTGTGGCAAAACTTTCCTTGTAATAAGTTTTCAGTCCCCCAGCTGCTGTCTAGACAATAACCTTGAACAGTAGAGAACTCAGGCAATAAGAAAGTTGCTGCCAGGCCAAAGTGAAATCTTCCTCAACCATTAATCCATGTCTGTCCATGGGATAGCGTATCTTTGTACCCCCCCTTCCTTTCATAAACACAATACCTACCTTAATAAGGTTCATTCTGAGAACTAAATAAGACCTTGAGTTCCTTCCTTTTTCCGCTGTTAACCGGCACTCAGTAGGCATGAACATATTGGATTTCCCAGAGACATTTTTAATTTTATATTTATTTTTATCAAGTCCGCACATTGAAAGTAACCCAATGGGCACAAGACATGAATGGTTACTTAGCCTTCAGCACACGTATTCTCATATACAATAACAGAATTTATTATTGTCTTGTCATATTAAGAAGCAAGGCTTAGAGAACTGTAGATGCAAATTTCAGGGCTTAGATATTTTAGTTATGGGGAGAGAGTGAGGTCCAGTCAATGTTCATAAATTTATTCTATAAATGCTTGCCGAGCATGCTCTGTTGAGCTGAGTACAATAAGGAAGAGGGAAATGGGACACTCTTAATGTCCCATTAAAGTTTATAGTCTGCTGGAGGTTTTGGTGAGGAGGGCGCACAGATAATTACGGTGCTAAGTAGTCTGTGCTGCAGGAGACGAAAGGCAAGACAGGAGGGACTTGGGTAGCTGATGGAGCCGGGCAGCAGTAAGGCTTCAGAATGCCTCAGGGAATGCAGGGTGGAGGCAGTCAAGACTATGTCTGCCAACACCACAGTTTTTCCTCTGACTGGCTTTATGACTCATATATACAAATCTGAGTCTTCAGATCTATATGCAAATTCACTGAGCTCTTCTGCAGCATGTCCTTACTGCTAACACAACTATCAGTATCTTTGGGTGTGTTCATGGGGCGGGGCATTATCTGAAAGCAAATGTATGCCTATCGTTAGGGCAGTGTGGGGTGGTGAGCAGGGCACATAGGCTCAGGCCCCATTGGCTGGAAGCCCAGGGCACAATAGGTTATTTTCGCAAAAACATCATTTTCTTCTGTTTTGTATTTTAAAGTTTGTTTCAGGATTGAGTTTGGTTCATTTTTTATATTTAGATAATTAAAAGCCTCCGACTCTTGCTAATTCCTTCTGCTTACTCAGTGCCTTAATGAGATGGGAAATTTCTCATGATCTTTATTCTTTCTACCAAGTTATAAACATAAATGGTTTCAATAACAAAAATGTTAGCTTTTAAGCTTCCAAAAAAACTAAACATTGATTTAGGAGAGAAAACTTGGGATTTTTCACTTTGACAAAAACAGGAAATTCCCTTAAAAAGAAAAATACAGAAAGACAGAAAGTAACCGTTCTTGTCCTCTAAGTAGTCTGGATGAAAAAGTATGTCAGTCAGCTCATGGGTTTGCTAAAGCTTATTTATATGTTTACAATACCTATCTGTTCAAGGTCATAGTATAGAAAATATTTAATATTATTTTAGTTTTCCTTGTTAAAATATGAACTGAATGAAGTGTGCTTATGACTGAGATAACTTCGCCCTTAAAATGTCTATCTAAAGTTCAGTGGGATGGTTACATTGGGCTGGGATCAATCATTTACAGCATTCTTTTGCTGAACTCTTTGTTTGGAAAACACTAACTTCCTAAGAGCAGGATCTGATGGCCACTCTTGAGTTAATTCAGGAACTGGAAAAAGTCTTGATTATCAGTATTAATATGTAACAAAACAAACAAACAAACAAACAACCAAAAACAAATCAAAATACAAATTGTGGTGTTAAGTTAAATTAATTTTTTGTGGTGGTTTTGTTTGGTTGGTTTGGGTTTTTTCAAGACATGGTTTCTCTGAGTGTCTTGAAACTCACTTTGTAAACCAGGCTGGGCTCTAACTCACAGAGATCCACCTACCTCTGTCTCCAAGAGCTCAGATTAAAGGTAAGGCGTGCACTATAATTGCCTGGCTTAAGTTAAATTCTTTTCTTCACCTTATTTGTAAATGGAATGAGATACGGTTTTGCATAGCATAATGTTAAGACATTACGGGCGTATATCCTATGGGGCTGGCTTTTATTTGATTCACATAGGAGGGCCACACATGTTTATGAGGATCCTACCCAGAAACTTAGCTCCTGTGTCTGTCTGCTCAGAGATGCAAGGCAGTAGAAGACTGGGCGTCTCAAGTGACTTGGAGTGTAGCATGTTGCATCTTCTAATGATGAGTTTTCTCTAAAATCTCTGTGGCTTTGGCAAAAGTAGCCTCAAATTTAAAATAACAGTCTGAGTTCATAGTAGGTTATTTTTATATGACAGTGTCTAAAGTCAAAATATGTCATGGAACAAACAAATTGACTAATGGCTCTGAGGGCTTTATTAGTCACGGAAGTGCTTTGGAAGTAGCTATTAACTTGCTTGAGCTGCTTACCAGCTACTGGGATTTGGAGTGATACTTCAGGATGTCAGGCAGAATTAGAAAACATTTATCCTCTCTTACAACACAGCAGAATCACTGAGCATCCTCCTGTCACACTTTGGGCTCACCCTCTTACAAAAGTTCTCAGCAGAAGTCTAGGAGAGGCTCACAATCTTGTCTTCCACAGATTTCCAATCGCACTTTTTCTCTTCTTTGTCTCAGATCTGATATTTTATGCTTCCGTCAAAAAAGTAGGAAACAGTGTCTGAATCAATTAAATCTGTTTTTGAATGAGTTTGGGACATCCAAGAGATTTCCTGGTTCTATTCCTACTTTTGGTCCTTTGGCCTCATCGATTGACATCCTTTGTACTGTCCAAGTTTTGATATTCCACAAGCAAGATTCTCCTAGTGCTTGAGGACAGTTGGGAGACGTTGGGGTAGGGATGTGTGGTACCCCAGCAATGTTCATAAATTTTATCTGAAAACTTAAGAGAAATGTTTTCCACTAAAAACAATATATTAAACACTTCATGGCCACATTTATAGGCTGCTTTTCTCTGCTCACAGTACCCCTGATATCTGACTTTGTGATCTCCATTTCAGTGTAGTCTTCTCTGAAGCTCGTGCAGTAGCCTCTTCAACAGGCCTGTAGAATTAAACGATGAGCTAAGGATTCTAGTTCTAGTAACAGAACTAAGACTCTCAGAATAAAAGGAAAAGTGAGAGAATATGAACAATGATGCGAGGGTCACTGTGTAAAAAAGGATAGAAAAACAGATGTAATTGGTTAGAGTTCCTGAGTCCAGGGTGCACCCCTGTACAGCATGTTGCCCACTGTTAACGTTCCACACCAGGTCAAAGAAAGATCACCTCAAGCTGATCTTGTTGATTGCGTCTAGTTACCAAAGAGTCACAAATGCCAGTTACTTGAGAGAACGTTCTGATTGCCAGGACCCATCTACTTCCCCACTGCTGTGGTTTGCTGGGGCATCCTTTGTACTGACTCTACATTGATAAATGCTAACTGGAATCAACTCCGGAAGGAAATTTTTTATGATAACCCTTTGGCTCTGAGGCTCCTTGCTACCCTGAAACAGGAGTTGAAACTAAGAGGACACAAACTGCGTTTTTATACCTGGGTGAAAAATACTAAGTAGTTTCAGTGGGTCATAGCTGAAGACACTTTTACTCAGGACACACCCAAAAGGCAGTGGCTTAGCTTTTTCCTAATCATACACTGTCTTTTCTGTCTCACTCATGTTCTCATTAAACACTCTCCTTGACAAAGTCTCCTTTTTCTTCAAAAAGCTCTTTTCTCCCCCCTTGGTTTGTCTGACCTATTTATTTTGTGTGTGGGTGGTTTTCTGTGACTCCGCCTGGCTCAAAAATTTAATGACCAAATCTAAATTGTCAGCTATGAGCTGAATGGAAATCCTTAGCAGAGCACACGCACACCTGTTTTCCTTTTAGAATTGTCTGGAGTCTGCAGATCTGGGGCTCTCAGTCTCTGTAGCTCAGATGGTAACAGGCCCAGGTTTTCATTGTCTCACTTAGGCGCCGGATAGCACACACATCCTGCAGACCACATTGTTTGAATCAAGTGAAGCACTGTGCTTCTGAGTGGGGAGGGTCCTGGAGGGCCAGGAGAAAGAACATGGTGAAGCAGAGATTCAACCATGCTCAGGGAAGTCAGCCTCCCCAGTAGCAACTTCTTTGCATATGGAAATGAGTGGATAAATATGTGGTGGATTCATCTGCAAGTTTTCAAAGTGAGAACTCGATAGGTTTGGGCAAGTCCCAAATTAAGTCCCAATTACCATGGTGCCAGTAGAGGAGTTTCCACAAGAGCTGGGCTGCTGGGCTGCTGCTGCTGCTGCTGCTGCTGCTGCTGCTGCTGCTGCTGCTGCTGCTGCTGCTGCTGCTGCTGCTGCTGCTGAACTTCCTTCCTTTTACAACTCTCTTTATAAACCATTGTATAATTCCCTCTGTGCTAGGGGATGGGGTGGCGAGGCCCCTAACACTTTGGCTGACGTGTTTTCTCACAGAGAAAGCAGCTGCTTAGTGAGCATCAAGGGTTGAGCACATTCCTCACTACCAGTTGACTCCATAGAAAGAAAGGAAGCAGGTGGGGACGTCCCTGCCCTTTAGAAGTGAGGAGGACAGACCCCACGCAACTAAGGCAATAGTGGAAGCATAAAGAAATTTACTTGTTTCCCATTATCTATATTTCATTTGCCATGGTTTATATCCCATGGCAGACCACAGTCAAGAAACACTAAACAGAGGATTCCAGAAATAATTTCAAAGTTTTAAATTGAGGATCATTTCAAGTAGTGAGAAGAAATTTTACAGTATTACACTCCAATTCACCTTGGCAGTGAATTCCTTTACCAGCATATCCAAGGAGTATGCATTACCCACCCATTAGTCACTTTGTAGCTGCCTGAGGGGTCAGATTGACTGTTGTGATATTGTATGCTGTGTTCAAGTAACACTTGGATCTATAGCATTAGTAGTTTAACACCTCTGTCTTCATTTCATCTGAGCTGTATTGTCCAATAAGAAGGGCAAATTTACTTATTAAGGTATTTCAGAGAGATGTCATGTTTGCTCTATAGCATTATAATCTTTTAAATTTTATTGTTCCTAACTTTACTGTGCCTAGGTAAAAGTCAACACACTCTCTCTCTCTCTCTCTCTCTCTCTCTCTCTCCCTTGCACAGACAGACAGACAGACACACACACAGACACACACACACAGACACACATGCACACATGTGCAAAAAGCTTAGGACATGTGTAGCGTTCAGTATTATTCAGTTTGAGGATGTATTGGAGTATTACGTTGTACCCCTCTCACCTATAGGGAAATAGTTTATATTTACTTAAATATAATGGACTCATGGAGGCGAGTAGCTTAGTCAGAGGACAGCATGGTATATGGAGCAATTCTGAGTGGTTTTCGGTTAGATTTGCCTTGATCAGTAAAATAAGGCAATTTGTTCAAATGATTCCTCCTTGGCTTGTGCCCCCTCATGCCTGTAATCAACAGTTCTGACGATCGCTGGCTATGCTGCACAATTAGGATTGAACCTGGGTTGTATCAAATAGGTCATGGAGGAGATAGATAGTACATTTTTGACATACCCAGTCTTTCAATTGAGTCTGAAATTCCACATTCCGATTTCTACCCTTAACGCCCTAATGAGACTGCTGGGAAAAGACCTGAGAGTTTATCTGACTTCACGGCTTCTGAACTGACCACTTTTGAGCAATCTGCCTTCCTCATGCTCCATTCTGCCTTGCATTCTGTGAGACCATTCGTTCAATTCATCATCTACATCGCTGAGACTGACTCATCTACTCCATGTTTTAAAGTAATATTTATGTAATTAACGTGCTGATTATTTTCCAGTATGTGTCTTTCAGGTTCCTGCTCTACACAGAGACTTGTATAGAGAAGGCAATTCTAAGAAGCAAGTCTCCAAGAGAGCCTGTCTCTTTCTGGTACTGATCCTTCTTCAAAGTCACAAAATCATTAACTGGGAGTCATGTTTGGCTTTTCCTCACCCTCAATCACAATGCCTCAAGCCAGAGTATATAACATGACACTACAATTCTATTTCAAATCTCATCTTTGTTTCTCAATCATGGAGGCAATAGCCCATCTCATTGTTTACATATGGATTTCCTTTTCCTCCAGCAATAATTCTATGTATGATTTTATGGAATGTTTCTATCTATGTACTTAATGTCATAGAGTCACAGACATGACCTGTACGGTAGAGTTATAAATTCTCACAGGTCTTATTAAGCTATGCTTCTTCAACAGTCTGCTCTTGTCACTTATCACACATGCCAGGTTCAGCTGGACTTGATTCATTTGACAGAAAAACAATCCAAAACAAAACAAACAACCAAACAAAAAAAACTAAAACCACTCAACCACAAACAATCAAAGACCTCAAAACCCAATCATCACCTCTTCATTCTTTCCTCTCATCATCCAACCTTTTCAGCCCTAGGTAGCAGGGGTCTTGTCTCCAAGATTGTGTAGTGCCAATGAGACTATCAGTGGAAGGCCATGGAGATGACGTTAGTTCTCTCCCAACACTATAAACCCATAGTTCATCTCTACGGTCCCTACACTTAGGGAATATCTGATTATGTACTAGGTACACAATAATTGTCAGATGAATATCACAGCTGTATGGAATTGAAAGCTGTGACTGTGAGATTTACTTCTGACTGAAGGGCGTTTGTGAGTCATCACAGACCTATAAAGAGAGGAAAGCATCCATATAGTGTTTCCTGAAAGGAATTAGAATGATAGGCATTTGAAATTTCTCAGCAGTGGCATGAAAAACAGTTGGGGATAGAATGAGGAGTTACAGGACTGCGGCTTTGAATTATCTACAGTTCTAGTTTTGTTTGCTTTGTTTTGCTTTTTGTTTTTGTTTTTTTGTTTTTATTCTCTAGGTAACTTGATTCAAATATGTTTAAAGTAGGCATGATGTACCCACCGCAGAAATACTAAAGGCATTGAGGATAAAAATATCAACACATTTAAGGAGATAAATATTAAAATCTCACTTTAATTCTATAAAGTCTCTCACAGCTTTTATGTTACTATCGTCTTAATTTTGACACTTACCAAGATCATTCTTCAAGAGGTGACACTTAGGCTGGCTTTGTTTTCTTTTTCTAGATGAATCAAGTCCAAATTCAGGAGACAGTATGCACAAAGTGACAAGAACTACAGCAAGGCATGTGTAGTAGGCGACAGCTCACAAAGACTCTGTAACTCTACTATAATATAAGGTCACATTTCTCTCTCTCTCTCTCTCTCTCTCTCTCTCTCTCTCTCTCTCTCTGTGTGTGTGTGTGTGTGTGTGTGTGTGTGTGTGTGTGTGTGTGTCTTGTTTTAGTGGAAAGCCTGACCATTTCTTATTTTATGAACTAATCCCACCACTACCACCCCCCCTTTTACTTTTTTTAAATACAATTGTTATTGGGATGTGCAGAGGCCCAGGAAATGGCGAAAGGATGATGGAGAGGGGTCAGTGCTTGCTGGGGCCACATAAGTAGACAAGGAATAAGCCTCCCAGCATACCTTGTGTTCTAGGATATTGTGTCCTCGCAAATCTTCCAGGGCTGGAAACTTGCTTATCTTTAGTGAAAGCTAGGCAGAGTTTCAAATGTAACATTGTGGAGAACATTACTCTTCTTGTCACCAAGAAGGAAAGAGAATGGACAAGAGAGATGTAGCTTTATATCCAGAGTCTGGAACTGTCAGCCTTTTGGAACTTGCCTCCCATATTCTCTCTGGCCTTGGCCTGCAGAAGACAGGGTTGCTGTGTAGCCCAAGAAGGTGCAAAAACAAACATGGGCAGAACCCCAGATACTGGACTGCAAGAAACGTTCTGAAAGTTATAAAAGTGAAATACTGCTTCCAGCTGTCCCTTTCCTTATACTAGGATTAAGTTGAGCTCAAAGAGACTTGCAGAGAAGAGGCAAGAATGGCATCATCTATTCCAGAACACAGCAGGTTGCTCTATGCTAATGAGCTACTCCCAATCCCAATCCCTTTCTTCACTCCCTGCCATACTCTTTAACATGCCTTTATGTGTGTATTTGAAGACACATAGTTGCTGATGCTGGGGGAGATAGAAATGCTTCATAATCTTCCTTTTTTGTAGCCAAGAGCCTCCTGCCCACTACTCAGGTTCCTCTCCTGGAATGTGTCATCCTCTGTGGTGGTTCTTCTTTCTCTTGTTGTGGCCTATATAAAACATTGTCAAAATAAATGTCACCCAGAGTCATGGGATGAGGGAGGTACCCAAGAATCAATGGGGGTAATCTTAGTTGTGACACAGAGCATTGGGGACATGTAACCTGAAGAGGCCACCTCCTATAGCCAGGCAGGAACCCCAGTGGAGCAAGAGGGAAAACCAAACCACCCACAAAACCTTCAATCCAAAATTTATCCTGTCTTCAGGAAATGCACACGCAAGAGATGGAACAGAAACTGAAGGAATAGCCAATCAATTACTTGCCCAACTTGAGAGCCATCCCATGGGCAAGTACCAATCCCTGACACTATTAATGATACCCTGTTATGCTTGCAGACAGGAGTCTAGCATGGCTGTCCTCTGAGGGGCTCCACACAGCAGCTGACTCAGACACAACATGCAGACACCCATAGCCAAACAGTAGATGGAGACTTCAGTGGAAGAATAGAGGGAAGGATGTGGGCCTCTAAGGGGATGGAACTCCACAGGAAGACCAACAGAGTCAACTAACCCAGACCCTTGGGGTTCTCAGACATTGAACCACCAACCAAAGAGCACGCACGAGCTAAATCTAGGCCTCCCTGCACATAGGTAGTAGAGGTGCAACTTGGTCTTCATGTGGATTCTGAACAACTGGAGCAAAGGCTATCCCAAAAGCTGTTACCTGTCTGTGGGATATGTTTTCCTAGCTGGCCTGACTTGTCTGGCCTTAGTGGGAGAGGATGCACTTAGCCTCAACTTAAATGTCATTACATCAGCACCCATAAACTGCTTAGATTAAAGCACACCCCATCTTCATGTTCATGTTACCATTCTCAGTTTTTAGTATTTGGTTTTGTTTTGAGACAAGGTCTTGGCATCCTGCATTTTTATTTGTAATATAGCAGTTGTTGCCCGAAGCCTATATTGATGTTTTCTTGGTGTTCGGGTGAGTGGGCACGGGAGACTGTGTTTTCAAATAGTGCTAAGGTATGACTCAAATCTTCGTATCATTAAGTGTACTCAATAAGATCTCATCTACGACCTGACCTCCCTCAACTGGGCTGTCTTTTATTAGAGTCTGATTTTTCCCTTCTGAAGCAACACTTGACACTTGCTGCTCTTGGAGACTGAGACCATTTCCACATGTGGACTTGGGAGTCAGACTCTGGGAGGGATAGAGGCTAATCTGATCCTAAACCATGGAGCCCCTCTAAAACTGTGTAAACATGGGCAGAGGGATTTCTTAAAGTTCACGCCAGAAGAAAGGCAACATTTTTGTGAGGTCTGTGGAATCTGCTCGATTTCAAAGCCTTCATTCAGATTTAGGAATTCACACTGAGCAATGGTTCATCCTATGCCAGCTGACGCTCAGAGTAATATTCGGCAAAATTAAATATTTTTGCTAATGCTAGTGTTCCTCAGCTCCTTGAAAAATGTTTCTAATAAAGGAAAATGTCAAAGCGTGTCAAGAGCAACACCTTATGAGATTCAATCATTAAAGTCTTAAGCCCCATAATGAAACTCCCAGCCTTCTTCTCAGTAACTTTCATCACCCTGAGTAAGTCAATCACTTTGAACAAATTCCAGGAGCTAGCCTTGTCCTTTGTCTACAGATAAAAATGTAGCAGGTGCATATTTTAAGGTTCTTCACACTTCATTTCAAATCTTGCCTGGCCACAATTTATTTTCTTTTAAAACTCCTCTTAGAAAGAACTATAATCTGGCATAATGGTAGACATTAAGAAAGGAGAAACACAGGGTTGGGGATTTAGCTCAGTGGTAGAGTGCTTGCCTAGCAAGCTCAAGGCCCTGTTAGGGCCCCAGCTCTGAAAAAAAAAAAAAAAAAAAAAAAGAAAGGAGAAACACTTATGTGCATTTACATATTAATCTACATACATTATATATGCATGAAATACTGAAATATATTTTGAGATGGAATTTTGCTCTTCAACCCAGACTTAGGTAGCATTCTCCATGTGACTCAGGCTGGTTTTGAACTAACAGCAGTTTTCCTGTCTCCATCTCTTGTTATAGGCATGCCTGACCACGCCCCAGGCAGCTGTATTTTTAACACAAAAAGGCATCACAAATGCCTTCACACGTGTGAGTCATAAATGTTCTCAATGAAAACTTGCGATTTTGGAAAAATGTTTTATGTGTGGTTATTATTTCCATTTTACACTTGTGAGGTCTGAGGCATGGAGAAGTTTAAGTAACCAAGAATTATGGGCAGAGGAATGGGGCAAGAAGATCAGGCTTAAGTTTGGGAACATATCATTTATATATCTAGATTTTTTGGGGGGTTTACCAATGTGTTATCATCTTGTACATTTGCATAAAATTGGTTATTTATGTAAAGGGTGCACCATTCTTTGTGACTTCTTTTTTTTAAAAAAGTTATTGAAAATAATTTTCTTTCTTTTTGTTAATTGAAAATAGATTTTTCTCTCATACAACATATCCCGAGCACACTTTCCCATCCATCCACTCCTAGCTCCCTTCTACCTCTCCTGGTTCCCAGATCCACTCCTCCTCCATTTCCCTTCATAAAGAAGTAGGCCTCCAAGAGTCAAGACACAAACACAATAAAGGAAGATACAGTAAGGCAAGGCAAAGACTGCATATCGAGGCTGAACAAGACAACTCAACAGAAAGAAATAAGTCCTAAGAACAGGCAAACAAGTCAGAGACACATCTGCTCTCACCTCTCACTGTTAGGAGTCCCACAAAAATGCCAAGCTAAACAACCAGAACATATACACAGAGGACTTGGGCAGACCTATGCAGGCCCTACCCTTGCTGCCTTAGCCTCTGTGAGCCCATATAAGCCCTGCTTAGTTGATTCAGTGGGTCATGTTCTCCTGGTGTCCTCCATCCCTAATGACTCTGATAATTTTTTCCTCTCTCTTTTGCAGGATTCCCTGAGCTTTAGGAACCTGGTGGAGACCTCCAATTTAGAATTTCTCTCAAGGCCTCAACCAAATATTGTTGGTCACTTCTACAAGTTCTGTGCCACCATTGCCCCAGCTCATCTTGAAGGCAAGACGGACTGTAGGTAGAAAGTTTTGTGACTGAGTTGGTGCCAAGGTTTCTCTTTCTGTAGTCTGCAGAATACCTTCCTGTATCAAAGAGACTTGAACATAGGTGTTAAGGTTCCACACAGGAACTAATTTAAACTTTCTACATTCGGTGGTGGTGGCGGTGGTGGTGGCGGTGGTGGTGGCGGTGGTGGTGGCGGTGGTGGCGGTGGTGGTGAATGTGTCCCTTTGGTTTTGCTGGTGCAAGTTTATTTATTTCTGTGTTTTTATGGGTATAGCTAGCCTCACTATGTTGAAGTTTTCCTTCTAGCTTCTTCTGTAGAGATGCTTTTGTAGATAGGAATTGTTTAAATTTGACCTTATTATGGAATATTTTATTTTCTCTATCTATGGTTGTTGACAATTTTGCTGGGCATAGTAGTCTGGACTGCCATAGTCTGCAACACATCTGTCCAAGTTTTTAGAGTCTCGATTGAGAAGCCAGCTGTAATTCTACTAGGTCTGCCTTTATATGTTACTTGGCCTCTTTCCTTGTGGCTTCTTAATATTCTTTCTTTATTCTCTATGCTTAATGTTTTGATTATTGTGTGGCAAGGGAACTTTCTTTTCTGGTCCATTTGCTGTTCTGTAAGCTTCTTGGATCTTTATCCTGATGCCTGCTGATCTGGATGCAGAATTCTCAGCTACCTCTCAAACACCACATCTGCCTGTGCCGCCATGCTTCCGCCATGGTGATGGTGATGATGAGGAAGGAGATGATGATGATATACTAAACCTCTAAATGTAGTCCAACGCCAGTTAAATGTTTTCCTTTCCAAGAATTGTCATGGTATCTCTTCACCGCAATAAAAATCTAAATGGACAGACTCTTTTGGAGAAAACTGGGGTTTTTTGTTTTTTTGTTTTTGTTTTTGTTTTTGTTTTGCCTTGCAAGTGGTTGTTAATTGAAGATAGCTTCCAGGTTAGGGGTGGGAGCTCATGTCCATTTCCCCCTCTTAGCACTGGGAATTCATCTGTCTTGAACCTGTGCAGTTCCTGTGTATGCTGCCATTCACTGTGACTTCTTGATGTCAAGAAGTACACCAAGGGGTACGGTTAACAAGAGAGTTGATGAGGCTGCTGAGGTGTAAGCTGACTTATTATTAACATTTAATAAAAATAATTAGGAGTAATAATAACAAGGCCAATAACACGGCCATGCATCATTCTTACTCACCGTGTATTATGAATACGTGTGAGAGATGTACTTTGCTAAGTCTAGTAATGAGGTAGGCTTGTCTACATTAGCGTCATGAGCATGTGTGAAATGCATCACATTAAGGCAGTATGGTGGCTGGGATGTCAGTGAACAATAGCACTTTTTATCCAGCAGTCTGAGCTTCAGGAATGACTAACTTGAGTGTGGTCTACCATTGACTGAAATGTTCTGTGGTACATGTTAGTTCCAGATAAAAAGCTTTTGGTTGTTGGTACCAATGTATGCATTCTTACTCTTTATTTTTAATTAATTTTCGAAATATTTTAGCTTGGAATTTTGTGAAAATATTCTAGAAAAAGAATTCTCAAGCTGTTCTTGGACGTCTGTGGCTCCTTGTAATCTCCTTGGTAATTTCAATCTCTAATCATTCATATAACCTAAATTCTACTCTGTTGCAGTTTCTCCCAACAAAGCAAAATCTATATGGTTAAAAAGTGCCAGTACCTTTGTCTGAGTTAAGGCACTCTCTCCAGATTTTACTTTGTGATTCAACATAATAAAATACATAATAAATGCATAAACAAAATTAAAACGGTCAATTTTCTTCACAACTTGGGCTAAGTAGCAAGATAATTACTAAATTTACTTCCTTCACTCTTGACTTTTCAATGCTCCCTGTGCGGGACACACGCACCCCTCTTGTGCCATTCCATGGTGGTTATGGCCCTGGGAAGATCTTGTGCGGCTATTTAGATGCTCATCTAACTAGCTTTATTTTTCATAGAATTCTACTATTATCTGGAAAACAACTTGGTTATCAAAGCATGGACTTTAATGCTTTGTTACACACTTTCTCACATTATGAAAAATGAACCTATCTCAAGAAAAATAACGAACATAGTTATTACCAGTGTCAAAATGCAACATTTATTTTTTTTTTATTATTATTTTTTTTTATTATTAACTTGAGTATTTCTTATATACATTTGAATGTTATTCCTTTCCCGGTTTCGGGCAAACATCCCCCCCCCTCCCTTCCTTATGGGTGTTCCCTCCCCACCCCTCCCCCATTGCTGCCCTCTCCCCAACAGTCTAGTTCACTAGGGGTTCAGTCTTAGCAGGACCCAGGGCTTCCCCTTCCACTGGTGCTCTTACTAGGATATTCATTGCAACCTACGAGGTCAGAGTCCAGGGTCAGTCCATGTATAGTCTTTAGGTAGTGGCTTAGTCCCTGGAAGGTCTGGTTGGTTGGCATTGCTGTACATATGGGGTCTCGAGCTCCTTCAAGCTCTTCCAGTTCTTTCTCTGATTCCTTCAACAGGGGTCCTGTTCTCAGTTCAGTGGTTTCCTGCTGGCATATGCCTCTGTATTTGCTGTATTCTGGCTGTGTCTCTCATGAGCGATCTGCATTCACATTTTGATCATCCGTCTTGAGTTTCATTTGTTCTAGGCATCTAGGGTAATTCAAGCATTTGGGCTAATAGCCACTTATCAATGAGTACATACCATGTATGTCTTTCTGTGATTGGGTTAGCTCACTCAGGATGATAGTTTCCAGTTCCAACCATTTGCCTCTTAATTTCACAAAGTCATTGTTTTTGATAGCTGAGTAATATTCCATTGTGTAGATGTACCACATTTTCTGTATCCATTCCTCTGTTGAAGGGCATCTGGGTTCTTTCCAGCTTCTGGCTATTATAAATAAGGCTGCGATGAACATAGTGGAGCACGTGTCTTTTTTATATGTTGGGGCATCTTTTGGGTATATGCCCAGGAGAGGTATAGCTGGATCCTCAGGCAGTTCAATGTCCAATTTTCTGAGGAACCTCCAGACTGATTTCCAGAATGGTTGCAGCAGTCTGCAACCCCACCAACAATGGAGGAGTGTTCCCCTTTCTCCACATCCTCGCCAGCATTTGCTGTCACCTGAGTTTTTGATCTTAGCCATTCTCACTGGTGTGAGGTGAAATCTCAGGGTTGTTTTGATTTGCATTTCCCTTATGACTAACGATGTTGAACATTTCTTTAGGTGTTTCTCAGCCATTCGGCATTCCTCAGCTGTGAATTCTCTGTTTAGCTCTGAACCCCATTTTTTAATAGGGTTACAAAATGCACATTTAAAGAAAAGGCCATAAATTTTGAAAACTTACACCTGTCACCATGAGCTCAAAAGATCCCTAGATCTTAGGACCTTGTAGTGATGCTGGAGCCTCATATCTTTATGAACCTTTTGGATATTATAAAGGAACAAATATAAATGACAAATGTATATTGTCTTATTAAAATTACTTATCAGCAAAAGATTCATTTAAAACATGTGATGGAGCAGGAGATTTTAGGATAACAGTGCAAAAGCTTTATTAAAGGTAATTCAAATTCTCCATTGTAACTAATCAATATTACAAAGGCAACATTGTGAGAATGGATCACTTGCTGGGCTCTGGTAAAATGGTAGAACCTCACCCTGAGAAAAGGTTCCATCTACATCAAGTAGAAAACACGACACATCCAAGTAGGATGGATGGGTTGTGGATTAGAGAATCCAGCCCTGTTTATTAATTCAGATGCTCTAGGGACATGTAAATATGTCAGATAATGCTTGACTCCTAATTTGTGTTTTTGTTTTAGTTTTTAGATCAAGTACAAATGTGCATAAGTTCTGGTACAATAAACGTCAACCCAAAGTGCAAATGGCCTTTGGCCTTCTGTGTTTTGATCATTGAAAGAGTTTACAGTGTTCCAGTCCCCAGATGTTTGCAAACTGCAGTCAGGGCTACCAAGCAGAGCTTATCCATTCCCAGAGCCAGCTGAGTAGGCCGGACAAGTTCCTGTAAGAGGACAATAGAATGATGAGCATAACGAGTCATGTTGGGGCAGGTCAGGGCCAGCCAGCAACTGGGGCAGATTGTCTAGGTCTTATTCCAGTTGGGCAAGGACACTTTTTTTCAAGTGACTTTTCAAGCAACAGGACTAGCTTGTCTTCTCTCTGAAGACATTTTGTTTTTTATCAAATTACAGCCTGGAAAACACAGTGTGTTTAGTCTCAGAAGGCAGCCGGAGCTGTTTGTTAAATACCAGATCTCGGATTTGTGGCTGTTCCTCAAAAATAACTACATGACACCGGCAATTAAATTTATGTATCATTTTGATTATTTATACTTTAGTGAATCAAAGGCGGAAAATGAGGATCTGTCACCGAGCACCTCATCAGCACTTCATCATCAGCAAAGCCCTCTGCCTTCCCTGACTCACTAAGTTGGATAGAAGGCATAATCTTCCCATTAGCTAGTCTGGCGGCAACATCATCTAGGCCTGTTCCCATCCCCTATTCCATCTTGTTGCTGGGGTCTGGGACTCCAGGGTGACAAGCATTCCCCTGGAAACATAGATGGTGGCACTTTGAGCCTCGAGTGGCCGGACCCTTCTTTTTATACACCATGCTGTGGATCATTCCAAATTAGAGCCAACTGAGTCCTGTCACCCAAAGAGTGACAATGGTAGACTCAGATATAGTATCTCATTGAGACAGGATGGGGCGGTGGCTTCTTTGTGGCAGATGGCGGTGCAGGTGTGATCTCTTCCTCCACAGGTCTCACTGCTCCGAGTGCATCAAGGAGGTGGCAGTCCTTGAGTTCTAGCTTGCTGAACAGAAAGTAACAGATAATCCTTCCAGTTTGCCTTAGCGCTGTAGTGGCAGGGAACTGCACATGAGAGGGGACAGTGAACTCAATGCCCTCTGTTTCCTCCTCAGCTAACATTGGAGACTCCTGGATTTATTTGGTTTGGTAAGTAAAAAGCAACTAAATACCAGAGAGGATTATGGAAAGCAATGTTAACGCTTCCCTGTGTCCAAGAGGAAAACCTAAGCAGAAAGCTAGACTTCCATTCACTCTGTGTGAGGCAGTTAATGACTCTGTCTCCCAGTGTGCCTTGGGAATCCTTAAAGCACACTGCAGATCCCCAAAAATGAGAAAATGCATATTTTGAGGCCTACTTCAAGAGACCAGTCAAGGGTTTAGGAGACTTTCTGTACAATTGGTATGAACTAATGTAATGATCTAATAAAGCGTGAAAACTGAATTAAAAAAAATAACTTAAGGGTTGAGAGATGGCTCTGGTTAAGAGTGCATCCTGCAGTTGCAGAAGACTGCACTTAGATACACACACACACACACACACACACACACACACACACACACACACACACACACACACACCGAGAGAGAGAGAGAGAGAGAGAGAGAGAGAGAGAGAGACACACCTACTTAAAATAGTACAAATAAATCTTTAGAAAACATAATAAAGGTTTATAAAGTTAAGAAAATCTGTTTATAAATTGGATGGGAGAGAAGTGAGGTCAATTGATCAGAATGCATCTTATGCATGTCTGAAATTCTCATTAAAAAAGAAAGAGCTATGACAGAGTTGAAGCTAGGAAAAACCTTTTCCTATAGATCTTTGTTATTGAAACATAAAACATATATATATATATACACACACACACACACACACACACACACATATATATAAATATATATATATATATATATATATATATATATATAAATGAATGCTGTCCTTTGAGGTTATGTGTTTTGAAGGATATTGACAGATCAAAGGGAAAGACAAGAAGACCATGGATGGATTCTCCTAAGAGTTTGTGCTTGTTAGCACTGTAGTGTCAGGGAACTGCACTTTAGAGGGAACAGTTTATTCAGTCCCCTCTACGTGTCCTTCACGGGCTAACATTGGTGACTCTAGATGTAAAGGCAAAGAGGATTAATGAAAGCAACTGGGGGTGATTTTAATGTTCGCCATCTCTATTTTATTTGAGGTCTAACCGGGTATAGAGAGGTTGACTAACTTGCCAGTAACACGGGGGAGGCAGATTCCAAGTACTAAGTCCCCCTGAAGAACCATTAGTCACTGTGCTACCGCAGACAGGCCACCACCTCCCGAGTTCTTCGTTTCCCCCCCAGTTTTTCAGAATCTTGACTGCATGGCCTTCTGAACTCTGTTCAGCTCCAGTGTACTTTCATGTCTGAGTAGTCTAATTAACCTACACCGACACCCTGGCAGCTTGCCTTCCCTTTAGACCCCGGACATTTATCACCATTTAGACCTTCAGCCTTCCTGCTATGTTGGGAACTACAGTGTTTATTATCCTTTTACAGGTTTTGACCCTGTTTCTTCAAATGCAGGGGAGAGCCTTTGAAAGGTAGAGTGCTTTTGTGTTCTCCCACAAATGAGGACCGTCCCTTGTCTGTGGGAGAACTTAATACATTTCTAGTTTTGAAGTAGAGTCACTTGCAGCCTAAGCTGACCTGGAACCCACTACATCATTGAGGATGATCTTGAACTTACCATTTGGCCCGTGCCTCTCTAATACCTGCTGGCATTACACTGGTTTTGCACTGCCACGTTCAGTTTATTTGATGCTGGAGATTGGACACAGAGCCTTGTGCACGCTAAGGAAGCACTATATTTACCTGAATTATATCCTCAGCCCTTACAGGTTTTGTTATGCTAAGCACTGTTGTTGTAAAGAGGTTGGGCCTGGTATTTGCCACAGACTGAGGGCCATAGGTTGATCATGACTAAGTTGACTCTTCCAGGGTTGTGTTTGATTAGGAGACCTAGAATTCTAAATGCCCTCTACCCATCAGCCCATGCTCCCTGCCCTTCTGACCATTATGAGGGCCTGTTTATCTTCTTTCTGTGTCAATAGCAGCTGTTTTTTTTAGCAGCCTGACTTGAAGACATCCCATGTATATACTCAATAAAAGCTTTCTTTCACTGCTAGTTTTCTGCAGAGGGTAACACTCTGTCTTGTTTTTCCAGTCCTCCTAAGTGTGATGATTTAGATGACCCTGCTGTTAACTGGCAGCCTTTCCATTTCCTTCCCTCGTCCAGCACCCCAGACTTCTCCACAGAAGCCACTAATGAGCTTCGTGCCTTTCAGGCCCTTGTTCATTAATAACAGAATTTCAGCGATGTTGAAAGAGTGGGACTTTATTTTCTCTCTTTCCATCCATTAGGAAGCAAACAAATAATCAAAGAAAGCATGTTCATTGTGCCAGCCTGGTCCACTCTTGACTATTTTGGATTATAAGACAGAGTTGATGCCAAAGTCAGAGTCTGCTATCCGAATGAGCTGAAGGTTTGGATGTCAAATGGAGTATAATGTCTCAAGTAGCTTTCTGTCCCATTCTAGCCACATGTGGTCTTTCCCAGTAGCACTCATGCCTCTGAGTGTGATTCCTTCCTCCTAATATTGACCAGCTTCCCAAGCATATGAGGAAGAACTCCAGGGGCTGTGTGCATGGCACTCAGAGGTAAAATGCTCCTACCCTATCCCTTCTTTACTTTGGCTCTAAAGGATGCCATTCACTCTGCCTGCCCCTGGTGCAACTTATTCTCATTTACACAGCGCCAGGAATGAGTGCATAATGCCCTTTTGTGCAGCATCGCCTGGAGGCTTGCAGTTTTACAGTGTACACCAGGTCTACCAGAGTCACAAAGCTCGTCTTGTCAAACCTGCTCTTCCTCCTGTCCTCCCCTGACCCAGCAGTCTTTGCGGCTGTGTTTTCTAGACAGGGTTTCTGAATACGAAGCCTTTGCCCTGGATTTTTGCCTTGGTGTCTGTAAGGATGGCTAAGCTGGGCAGCCATTAAAGATAAGACTGCTCTATGCATGGTGGGCCTCTTGATGCCTTCTTTTAAGAGCACCCCTCGGGAGATGTAGGTTTGTTCTTTCCTTTTTATTCTGTCCCCTTGGACACACAGACCCTGGAATTCTTCTTTATATACTTGGGAACCTGATCAAAATTAGGAAGAAGGAACGACGCTCACTTAGAGGCATCAACCCTATGGGAAAGCCCACATGTGGCTAGAATGAGACAGAAAAACACTTGAGACACTATACTCCATTTGCCATCCAAACCTTTGGCTCGTTTGGACAGCAGACTCTGACTTTGGCTTCAACTCTGTCTTGTAATCTAAAATAGCCAAAACAACCATAGAAAGTTCTGTCATTATGCTGAATGGAGTAGACTTCAAAATATGACATCATAAACAACCCCCCTCCTTGCCACTCCCCCTCCTCCTTTTCCTACTCCCTCCTCCTTGTTCTCTCCTCTTCTCCTTATTTTCTTTTCTTCCTCCTCCTCCTCCTCCTCCTCCTTCTCCTCCTCCTCTTTCTTTCTTTTCCTCTGTTTCTTCTCCTCCTCCTCCTATGTGCTAGGATCCACAAGTCCCCACACCTCAAAAATACATAGAGATGATCGCAAAGAAAAATAAACACACTTCTGCCTTCTCCAGACATGCGTAAGTCATCATTGCGTGTGCTCGTAAACACATGTTCAGTCGGCCTCAGCATTCCTGCCCAGACATGGCTGTTTCTTTTTTTCTTCTGTGTCAAATTCTAACTTTCATCTCTTGTGAAATTGCGTCTTCAGACTCAACTTCTGTGTGTGTGTGTGTGTGTGTGTGTGTGTGTGTGTGTGTGGTCACGTAAACAAGTGTTCTGAAGGAGAGCTTTGTTCGTAAGGCCAGTGAAGGACCAAGCAAGCTTTCCCCAACCCCCCACATTGGCGCTATCTTAACTCTGGGAAGTCAGTGGTAGCTCCTCATGTCATTACATAAATTAAGCAGGGCGGAAGCACACGCAAGCCTTCTTTAAAGGCAGAAAACTAGAGATTAGCATCCTTTTTATGTGTGTGGGGTACTTATTCCCTTATGTACGGGACTGCTTGTTTTCCTTTTAAATGTTCCATTCCTGACCCTGGAGTTTTGCTTGTGAGATTTCAGACAGGGGATGTCTTCAGTGGTTCACATAGACGTGTGTTCAGAAATGGCTTCCTTGCCTCGGGTTTACACAGATCTTGACAGTTATAGAAAGGTCTTTTCATGACATTTAATAAAACAAGCTTCAAAGTCAAACACCACAAACATCTAGCTTACTTACCTGTTTGGTATCACTTTGCAACTTACAACACGAGTGGGGCTTCCCCTTTACTGACGAACATTGTACTCATCATCCCTACCACCTCTAACTTCATTGGTAACTTTTCCAGCTCATCCTCCATTATCTCCTGGGCACTTACAGTGTTCCAGACCTGTGCAATGAATATGACAATGAGGTATGACTTTTGCTCCAATTAGCTTTGTAAATTCTGGGATGATGCAGAAAGAGAGTAGAAATAGCCACCACCTGCATAATACTGTGATACAGTATAATGTGATTTATCATCTAAGAGAAAAGCAATTAATGTTATGGAGTTACACATCCCCATAAAGACACTCCACTTGAGTGTCGGTCGAAACAGTCATCATAAATGACAACATTGGAGTTGGGTTTGAAGAATTGGTAGTAGTGTATCCATGCATGAGAGAAAAGAAGGCATTTCAGAAAGGTGAAGCGTGGGCTGGAGAAATGGCTCAGTGGTTAAGAGCACTGACTGCTCTTCCAGAGGTCCTGAGTTCAAATCCCAGCAACCTCATGGTGGCTCACAACCATCTGTAATGGGATCGGATGCCCTCTTCTGGTGTGTCTGAAGACAGCTACAGTATACTTATAATTAATAAATAAATGTTTAAAAAAAAAAGAAAGGTGAAGTGTCTGTGTTTGTAAATTTTAGGGGCCTGTGTCCATAAGCAGGCCAGGATGGAAGGAAGTGGATATGGCCAGACAGTGCTGTATGTGTCTGTGGTCTTTGAACATATGACAATATCTCTATTGCCATGTCAATGTTGCCTACTTGCTGGGTGTTTAGGCACAGCATGGGGATGGAGGGAGAATATCCTTGCCCTTTTGTTCTTTTATTTAAGAATGTCAGTTAACGGGACTCTTGTGGGGAGGGCAGTAATGGGGGGAGGATTAGGAGGAGAACACCCATATAGAATGGGAGGGGGATGGGTTAGGGGGATGTTGGCATGGGAACTGGGAAAGGGAATAACATTTGAAATGTAAATAAGAAATACCCAATTTAATAAAGATGGAAAAAAAAAGAATGTCAGTTAACGGATCTTCCCCTCACCAGCCACTAAGTCTGGTTAATATTCTCCTCTGCCCTTTATCATGATGTAGATAACTCAGGCCTTCCTCCTCTCTGTCAACTAAGAAGCAAAGGAATTTAACCATCAGTTGTCTGTCGAATTTATACCAGTTCCTTACCTTATTGTCAGGAATCACCCTTTCTTGCTTTGCAGCCAGATTTGATTATGTGCCAATGTTGAATATTTACAGATACATATTTGTTTTATTTCCAAAAAAGATTCTAAAACTGACTATGGTTCTGAGATATGGCATATATTGCCCCTTTTTGTTGAATGACCATGACAGGTTCACATGGGGAGAGAAGTCTCCTAGAGACTTTAAGAAGCCTATCACTGGCCGGGTGGTGTTGGCACACACCTTTAATCTCATTACTTTGGAGACAGAGGCAGGCCAAAGACCAACCTGGTTTACAGAATGAGTTCCAGCACAGCCAGGGCTACACAGTAACCTTGCCTCAAAACAAAACAGAGCAAAGCTCATTGTCTCTACCAACTCCTCTGCTATACAAAATATCGTGCCCTCCTCTGGCACTATGAAAACCAAAGATTTCATTTATACATTCAGTTTTTGTTTTATTCCCTGCCTGACATCTCAAAAGTCACAATGTTTCTGAAGTATAAGGTAGAAGACTGAACATTAGCTCAGAAGGAACACAGAAACAGAAGACAAGTGTAGACGAGGAAACTGGAGTGTCCAAGAGGTTGGCTATAGGTGTGGCAGGGATGCTGCTGTTTTCATACTGTCTAGGCACAGATGCTATGTGATTTTGAGTTAGTGTCGACAGCCAGGCGAAGCCAGAGATGGAGGTAGAGAACTAGGCAGAGCAGGGAGGAAGCATTCCTTTCCATGTCTGTGCACAGGGGTGGGCTCCTGTGCAAACTCCCCCTGGGGTTGCAACCTTCTCTTTCATGAACTTCTCACTCCTGTCATTTCCAGTTCCGGACCATCTGATCAGAGACGACTGGAATTTGCAGCTCTCTAGGCACTAATTTCAGGAGCTGAAACAGCACCCCCTCGGCAGCTCCTCCCATAACCACGGTTGCCCTGCTGGGCTGTGGGATTCTGCCAGCCCAGGCACTCTTGCCCAGGAAACAGAAGGTGGCATTTAAGAGGCACCAAGGGCTCGCTTAACCAATACTGAAGACTCTGAATCAAACCAAAGCTAAATTAAGCTTTCTTGAGTAAATGAGTAAGGACTCAAGAAACCTCAGAAAGGAAGAGAGAGGAGGAAAAGATATGAAAAGTTGAATCTTAAATGTGTTCCTACCACCCCACCCCCGGCTTTGTCAAATCCTACTGTGATTTGATGTTATTCTTTGCCTTTTATATCTTTTAAATTTCCAGTATTCAAAATTTAAAATATACATCAACTGCATCTTGGTGTGTAAAATACCTAATTACTTTTGTGGGAAGGGGGAACAGGGTCCTATTTTCTTTTGTCTTATAAGGAAACTGAGGTTCAGGACAGGCAAGTAGCTTAATCAGTCTTCCAGCTAGCAAATTCGGATAACCATCTCTCTGCTTTACAGGATAAAGCTGTGCTTTCATCAGAAAGTCCTATCAAGTCATATTTCTGGGATTTTTGGCTGAATGGGAGAGAAGTCAGCTTAGTTTTATTTTATAGGATTTCTGGAAGTCCATTGTGTTTTTAAAAGAAGCGATGAGTGTGTCTGTCATGACCTCATCCAGTTCTGGTGGATAGAATGCAAGTGGGTAGAAGTCTGGGGCTGAGATGCTCCGATGTGGCCTCACTGAAAATACTTTCCTTGAACCAAATGCAGACTAAGGGATGCTGGTGCCTACTGTTCTGGAAAAGCACAGTGTTGGCCCGAGAATTCAGACCCAGCATTCCACAATACCCTGAAACTCAGCACTGGGTTACTGGGCTGAAGATCTGTGCTGCTTTAACCACCAGACTGAAAGCTTGTACTCCTCAGGCCCTAGCCATGCTTTCAAATGTGACTCAACTGTGGTTTAGGCTTGCTATGTGGGGTACTGCAAGAATGCCAGTTTGGAATGGGTACGTACCATTCTATTTCCAACTTTACTTCTAATGAAGTAGTCAAGAGTAAATATTGTAAGCTCTACGAACTTCATTGACTCATCTATACAACACTTCTGCCCTCGTTATAGACAGACTTTTCTTCCAATGACCCAATTAGCCTGCAGAAAGAAAGCCTATTGTTACATGTAACATTTTAAAGAAATGTAGATTTCTATTTGTTTATAAATCATAACAGTTAGACACTGTTGGAATAATTGCCTTTTTGGTTGACTGTGTGAGGGCAACTGTCTTCTACAAGCCCCTGTGTGCTCTATTAATACAAAGTCGAGGCTCGAAGCCAAAGTCTGAATTGGTACACACCATATAGCATTCTAGTTCCTCTGTGCCTTCCACACAATGGACTATTTAGCATTGATGTTACAGGGAAGGGGAGCTGTGCCATGAAACTGTAAACTTTGGCCTTTGTTACTTACAGTCTATGTATCATTGCTTTGATAAAATGGAGCCTTTGGGTCCCTTCCCTCTGCCACATCACTGCTTTTCATTGAGGTCATCAGTACTATCTTTCAAAATTAAAACTAAAACAGTATTTTCTTCTTGGTCTTTGGTGCTTTCCCCCCTTTACCTGGAGATGTCTGTTAAGTGCTATCAATGAATTCAATCATCCACTCAGTGCATTTACTAAAATCTTCTGTGTATTGCTACCACAGCCTTGCATAAAAATCTGTTAACAAAACATGCAAAACGACCAGCCAGAATCATGATACTTCTATAATATTTATAATGGTGTCACTCTCTGCATGAGATTGTCTATGTAGTCAAGACTAAAGTAACCCACCTGTGATGGTTAATGGTTTTTCTCCTTGTTGATCATCTCTACCTCCTTCCTGGACTTCTAACTCTTAGATCTTTCTAGCACAACTTAGTCGTTCTTTTAAAAAATATTTAAATTATTTGCATGTGTGTGCAACTGTGTAGGGATATGCACACGAGTGCAAGTACCCACAGAAGGCAGAAGAAGATGCTTGATCTCTTGAGAACTAAACTCCAAGAGCTGTATGTACTCTTGACCCCTGAGCCATCCCCTCTGGCCTCTCAACTCTTCAGCTATTTTTCCTCTTAAATGGATTTTTGAACTTTACTTTAGGTAAAGGGTGTTAGTTAATCCATCTTTGAATGTAGGAAGCCAAACATGGGGAGCTCCAGTGTAATTATTTATCTATGAAAGTTTATAACCTTCCACTCTGAATGTCACACTCAACACCTGCCCTGGGATATGCTCAAGATCTTAATTGTCCTAGTCCATTTATGATTACTGGATAAAATCTTGTAGCACTTGCTAACTCTACGTGTTCAGGTTCCCAACATGGTTGGAGCCTTGTACCTCAGAGCCAACGAACCCCATGCTCATCTTTGTTGGTAATGAGATGTCCCTTTACCAACTCTACTCTAAGTCTTTAGTCTTTAGATTGCACATGTCTGTTCACACTCTAACCTGGTTTTGACCCTTACCCAGTTACTTCTCCTATTGCTTCCCCTTCTGTCTCCTGGCTTACCTCTCTATAAGTCTTTTGGCATACTGAATCCAGGGGAATGTTCCTGAACCCGAAGTACAACTCTGGCGATCTTGTCTCTCTGTGGCTCCTCACTGGGCTTCAGTTAGGGCAGTTGATACTCCTCCTTCCAGTTCAGCAGGCTCTGTGACCTTTACTCCTTCCCTGAAGTTCTCTCCTTTCATGCCCTGAAGGCTTTGAACATACTTCCCTTTTCCGACATAACCTTTGTCCCTCCTGTCCCAACAGCTCACTCAAATGACTTCAATTTAACCTATAAGTTTGCTTTAGTCACCAGTTTTCTACAAAACAAAACAACACACACACACACACACACACACACACAGACAACACACACACACAGACAACACACACACAACACCCATACATACACACACACACAGACAACACACACACAACACTCATACATACACACACACAGAAAACACACACACACACACAGAGACAACACACACACACACACACACACACACACACACACACACACACATGTTTACTGATAATGCTCCAGCCTTTCTGTGCGATCTTATGGATGGGCTTCATGTCCTGTCTTAGCCATCACTAATCTCACTGTGTTGTGAGTGTTTAAGGACATGTCTGTTTTATCACCTATGGATATCTGAAGGTTATATGCTCAACACCTATGGATATCTGAAGTTCTTGTACTCATCTGTCTGTCTCCCCCCATCTGCCACCCCGTGTAGTTCTAGCATTCAGTGTAGGGCCTGGCCCTTTCTAGATCCTGAACAGTCACTGATGGAGAGAATGAGCACAAGACAGCTGGCAGACTTTCACCTATGGCTCTCCAGTGCTTTCCTTCCACTTCTCTCTGATGATTTTGGCACTGGTGTTGATGATTCTTCAATGTTCTTCATTGAGAGATGAAGCTGCCCTCTGTTGGTTTTCTCTGTTTTCTATAGGAAATTCTTTTTGTCTTTTTAAGACTTTAATATGAACAGATTCTTTTTTCCTTTTTGCAAATTTCTTTATTTTTCTTCTTTTTCATTGGACATTTTATGTATTAACATTTCAAATGTTAGCCCCTCCCCCCACTCTCCCATCCCTCCTCCCCCTGTTTCTGTGAAGGTGCTTCCACTACCACCCAACCACTTCCACCTCAACACCCTGCTATTCCCCTACAATGAGGAAAGGAGCCTTCACAGGAGCAAGAGCATCTCCTCCTATTGATGCCAGACACTGCCATCCTTTGCTACATATGCAGCTGGAGCCATGGGTCTGTCCATGTGTACGCTTTGGTTGGTGTTTTAGTCCCCAGGAGCTCTGGGTCTATCTAGTTGGTTGACATTGTTCTTCCTATGGAGCTGCAAACCCCTTCAGCTACTTTATTCCTTTCTCTAACTCCTTCATTGGGGTTCCTATGCTCAATCTGATGGTTAGCTGCAAGTATCCTCACCTATTTCAGTAAGACTGTGGCCCAGCCTCTCAGAAGACATCCATATCATGCTCCTGTTAGCAAGCCCTTCTTGACACCAGCAATAGTGACTGGGTTTGGTGGCTGCATATGGGATGGATCCCCAGGTGGGGCACTCTCTGGATGGCCTTCAGTCTCTGCTCTACTTATTGTCCCTGTATTTCGTTCCCCCTTCTAAGAAGGACTGAAGCATCCAAATTTTGGTCTTCCTTTTTCTTGAACTTCATGTGGTCTGTGAATTGTATCTTGAGTATTCTGAGCTATTGGGTTAATATCCACTTATCAGTGAGTGCATATCATATGTGTTCTTTGTGATTGGGTTACCTCACTCACGATGATATTTTCAAGTTCCATCCTAAGAATTTCATGAAGTCATTGTTTTTAAGAGCTGAGTAGTACTCCATTGTGTAAATGTACTACATTTTCTGTATCCATTCCTCTGTTGAAAGACACCTGGGTTCTTTCTAGTTTCTGGCTATTCTAATCAAGGCTGCTATGAACACAGTGGAGCATGTGTCTTTGTTATTTGTTGGAGCATCTTTTGGGTGTATGCCCAGGAGTGGTATAGCTGGGTCCTCAGGTAGTACTATGTTTAGTTTTCTGAGGAACCGACAGACTGATTTCCAGAGTGGTTGTACCAGTTTGCAATCCCACCAACATTGGAGGAGTGTTCCTATATCTCCATATCCTTGCCAGAATCTGCTGTCACCTGAGATTTTGATCTCTGCTATTCTGACTGGTGTGAGATGGAATCTCAGGGTCGTTTTAATTTGCATTTTCCTGATAACTAAGGATTTGAACATCTGTTTAGGTGCTTCTCAGCCATTTGAAATTCCTTAGTTGAGAATTCTTTGTTTAGCTCTGTAACCCATTTTTTAAATATGGTTTTTTGCTTCTTTGAAGTCTAACTTCTTGAGTTCTTTGTATATTTTGGATAGTAGCCTTGTATCAGATGTAGGATTGGTAAAGATTCTTTTCCAATCTGTTTGCCGTTTTGTCCTAATGGCAGTGTCCTTTGCCTTAGAGAAGCTTTGCAATTTTATGAGGTCACGTTTGTTGATTGTGGATCTTAGAGCATAAGCCACTGGTGTTTTGTTTAGGAAAATTTTCCCTGTTCCTGCTTATGTGTTTAAGACTTTTCCCCACTTTCTCTTCTATTAGTTCGCATGTATCTGGTTTTATGTGGAGGTCCTTGATCCACTTGGACTTAAACTTTGTACAGGGGGATAAGAATGGATTGATTTGCATTCTTCTACATGCTGACCTCCAGTTGAACCAGTACCATTTGTTAAAAATGCTATCTTTTTTCCACTGGATGGTTTAAGTTCTTTTGTCAAATATCAAATGACCATAGGTGTGTGGGTTCATTTCTGGGTCTTCAGTTCTATTCTACTGATCTACCTGCCTGTCTCTGTATCAACACCAAGCATTTTTTTTTTTTACCATGATTGCTCAGTCATACAGTTTGAGGTCAAGGATGGTGATTCCCCCAGATGTTGTTTTATTTTTGAGAATAGTTTTTGCTATCCTGAGTTTTTTTTGTTATTCCAAATGAATTTGCAAATTGCTCTTTCTAACTCTATGGAGGATTAAGTTGGAATTTTGATGGGGATTGCATTGAACCTGTAGATTGCTTTTGGCAAGATGGTCATTTTTTTCTATGTTAATCCTGCCAATCCATTAACATGGGAGATCGTTTTATTTTCTGAGATCTTCTTTGATTTCTTTCTTCAGAGTCTTGAAGTTCTTGTCATATAGATCTTTCACTTGCTTGGTTAGAGTCACATCAAAGTATTTTATTTTATTGGTGACTATTGTGATGGGTATTGTTTCCCTAATTCCTTTCTCAGCCTGTTTATCTTTTGAGTAGGAGGCTACTGATTTGTTAAAGTTAATTTTATACCCAGCCATTTTGCTGAAGTTGTTTATCAGGTTTAGGAGTTTTATGATGGAATTTTTGGGGTCACTTGTATACTATCATATCATCTGCAAATAGTGATATTTTGACCACTTCCATTCCAATTTCTATCTCTTTGACCTCTTTTGTTGCCTCATTCCTCTGGCTAGGACTTCATGTACTATATTGATTAGGTAGGAAGAGGGTGGGCAGTCTTGTCTAATCCCTGATTTTAGTGGGATTCCTTCAAATTTCTCTACATTTAGTTTGATGTTGGCTACTGGTTTGCCATATATTGCTTTACTATGTTTAGGTATGCACCTTGAATTCCTGAACTTTCCAAGACTTTTATCATGGAGGGGTGTTGAATTTTGTCAAATGCTTTCTCAGCATCTAATGAGACGATCATGTAGCTTTTTCTTTGATTTTCGTTATAAAGTGGATTATGTTGATGGATTTCTGTATAATGAACCATCCCAGCATCCCTGGGATGAAGCCCACTTGATCGTGGTCAATGATGTGTTCTTAAATTCAGTTTTTGAGAATTTATTGAGTATTTTTGTATAGATATTCATAAGGGAAATTGGACTGAAGTTCTCCTTTGTAGGGTCCTTGTGTGGTTTAGGTATAAGTGTAATTGTGGCTTCAAAGGACAAACTGGGCAGTGTTCCTTCTGTTTCTATTTTGTGGAATAGTTTGAAGAGTATTGGTATTAGGTCTTCTTTGAAGATCTGATAGAATTCACCACTAAATCCATCTGGTCCTTGGCTTTTTTTTTTTTTTTTTTTTTGTGGTTGGGAGATTTTTAATGAGTGCTTTTGTTTCTTTAGGGGTTATGAGAGTTTTTAGATGGTTTATCTGATCTGATTTAACTTTAGTACCTGGTATCTGTCTAGAAAATTGTCCATTTAATCCAGATTTTCCAGTTTTGTTGAATATAGGCTTCTGATGTAGAATCTGATAATTTTTTGGTTTCCTCAGTTTCTGTTGTTATGCCTCCCCTTTCATTTTTGATCTTGTTAATTTGGATATTGTCTCGGTGCCCTCTGGTTAGCCTGCCTAAGGGTTAATCTATCTTGCTGATTTTCTCAAAGAACCAGCTCCTGGTTTTGCTGTTTCTTTGTATAGTTCTTTTTGTTTCTACTTGGTTGATTTCAGCTCTGAATTTGATTATTTCCTTCTATCTACTCCTCTTGGGTGTATTTGTTTCTTTTTGTTCTAGAACTTTTATATATGTTGTCAAGCTGTTAGTGTGCTGTCTTTACTTTCTTTTTGGAGGCACTGGGAGCTATGAGTTTTTTCTTAGCAGTGCTTTCATTGGGTCCCATAAGTTTGGATATGTTGTGCCTTCATTGTCATTAAACTCTAAAACTTTAATTTCTTTCTTTATTTCTCCTTGACCAAGTTATCATTGAGTATATTGTTGTTTCTCTTGTGGGCCTGTGAGCCTCTGATCTTAGGAGTGAGAGCACTCCTGGGAGACCATCTCTCTCTGGACAAGATTTAAGTCTGGAGAGTTATAGGATAGCCTTAGCTCTGGGCACAGATGGCGACCACCAGGATCCTATTCTAGGCTCTTCCATGCTTCCTGTGCCCTGTGTGCTCCTGGTGGATCCCTCTTTGGATAGTTGTTGGAATGAAAGTAGGGTCTCACCTGTGGGCTTAGGAGTGAGAGCACTCCTGGGAGACTAGTTCTCCCCAGGCAGGTTTTGGTTCTGGAGGGCTGTGCGACAGCCTTAGCTCTGGATGCAGATGTAGACCACAAGGAGCCTGTCCCAGGCTGCTCTGTGGTCCCTTTTTGCAATTTTCTATCAAACTTTTTTCCTGAGGAATTTTGTATAATTTCATACTATAACAATGCACCACACTTAAAAAGAAGCATACTGAGAAAGTCAGGGTGGTACTACATGAGAAGGTTGGTTCTAAGAAAGTCAGTTGTTTGGAAGCAAAAGTAGATTCAACATGGTTACACTCAGAGAAATAAACCCCATACCAACACGGAAATGGAAGGGTTTGTGACTCAGCAAATATTAGACTAGAACAAGAATTCTGACAACATTTAAGTATGAAGTATAACTCTGATATGTTGTCTGGAATCTACACTTACCTCTACAAATGAGTTCTAAGTCAGACTTTCCACTTTCTGGCCTAGCCCCTCACACACTGTGGAGATGTTGGTATTTCTACCTGAGTTCTTTCTTTGATTTTCTCAGAATACCTTCCTCTTCATGTTGTGTTTCTTTGAATTATACCCATCTTTTAAGATCTATCCAGAATAACAGAATTTTTTTTATTATAAGCATTTCCACATCACTCTAATTTACATGGATCACTTTCATGAGTTATAAAAGCTTAAACTTAAAATATTTTATGTTTGACTTTTCCTATCACATATAATGAACATTTGTCATTCATTTATTGCTCTTTTATTTCAAGTTAGTCTATGAATAGGGAAGCACTTTATTGCTTTCAAAATGAATTGTAGAATTCTAGTGTGTTCATTCTCTCTCTCTCTCTCTCTCTCTCTCTCTCTCTGTGTGTGTGTGTGTGTGTGTGTGTGTGTGTGTGTTTGTGTGTTTGTGTACTACAGGATCCTGGGTAGTATGTCCATTGAGAGTTTGTGGGGATAAAAGGTGAGATACAAATGGAGGATAGACACTTGGAGGCGTGTTATCTGGCTTTTTACTAGTCATCTAAAAGACACAGGCATCTTGATTAGGATGGAGACACTATATTATAAAAGAATATGATGTGCCAAGTCCTGCAGCAACTTGATATGCAGAGGTGTGTGTGTGTGTGTGTGTGTGTGTTTCTGTGTGTATGTGTATGTGTGTGTAATATTCAGAATGGGGATTACCCTTCTCAAAAGAGAAAAGGAAGGTGAGATGGGGGAGAAATGTGTTAGGTGGTACTGGGAGGACATGAAGGGCTGATATGGTGTTGTAAAGTGAATAAATATATTTAATTAAAAAAGGATCTGAGGGTTGATGATATACCAGTAGAACCCATAGGGCTCAACTGCTAAGATGCTAACAATAAGGGAAATTATGAGACAGTCATTCATTACCAGTGTACAAAACTCTTTAGACGATACCAAAGGAATAGCTGACAAGGTGGGCATGCCCTGATCCTTCTAGAGCTCACATTGTAATGGAGGACACAAAGTGTGCAACCTGAATGGCCCCAAGCTGGCAAGAACCACCGATTAGAAAAGAAATATAGTGACAAGGTGATTTAAAGTCAGTGTTCAAACCACTTCATTTCGTATATATTTATGGTAGGCTCACTCTATGATAGCTATTGTTTTTATCATGGTTCATGTGCTAACATATTTTGTTCTTATTACAACCCATGAAGAAGTTAGCCATACTTGTTTCAGTACCAACAAAACAAATGAAGACCAAGATATAGAAAGGCTAAGCAGCTCATCTTGGTTCTATTTGATGTTACATGAAAAGTTGAGCTCAAACAAAGGTAGCATGGCCTGTTTGTCCATAGTTCTAAGATATACGGCTTTTTAGACATTTTGGAACTAATGTATAAATAATATTTTGAGAAACTAATTGAATGTTTAGTATAGATTTAGGGAATAGTTAATGACTATACACATACAGTGTTGAGAGTTATCTGTATGCAATGTGTAAATATATGAAATCTTGTGTGGAGGAGTTCTGAATCCTCTCCTCTTAGGTTCCTACTTCAATAAACTTTTTTTTTTGTTTGTTTGTTTTTGTTGTTGTTGTTGTTGTTCACAGAAACTTAAAGTTTACCAAACACTTCAGAAAACCATTTCTAGGCTCTATCACTGAAAATGTAAGGGCCTTAGGTTGCTTTGTTTTTAAGTCATTTGACCTTGTGACTCATAATCTTTCATAATTTTAATGACTTTGTTTTATATCCTTTCTTCCTAACGAGATGTGAAAATTTACAATTTGCTGAAACTTTTCTGAGAGATAGTCTTGTCTTAACATAATGCCTGGACCTAATAGGTCTACAAATGACATCTGTTAACAATTTGACAAAAACAATTATTTTTATGGAAGCCATTATTACGACAATGCTGAGGTGTTTGGCAATCAGCCTGTCAGTCTTTAGAGAACTGAGTCATGAGGTATAAATAACTTCACAAAGACAGCACTCTTTCTTTAATTTTAACCATTGATGACAACAATGGTTGGATTTTGCCAACTTGACACAAATATAGACACACCTGGGAAGAGGGAATCTCAGTTGAGGGATTACTTCCATCACATTGGCCTGTGGGCATGTCTATAAGGCATTTTATTGATTAATGATTGATATAGAAGGGCCACTCTATTGTCAACTGTGCCACCCCTGCACAGATGAACATGTGTTGCATAAGGAAGGAAGCTGGGCAACCCAAGGGAGCAAGCCAATAAGCCGAGTTCCTCTATGGTCTCTACTTCAGTTCTTGCCTTCAAGTTCCTGCCTTGCCTTTCCTCTATGATAGGATGATGGGCTGTACCTTGTAATTCAGCTAAAGTCTTTCCTCCCCCAATTTGCTTTTGGCCAGTCTGTTAGCATTGTAACAGAGACAAACTATGACTAAGACTCTGAAAATAATAATACGATTATGTATATTCATGTAGATTTGATCATTTGACTTTTTTTTCCTACTGACAACAGAAGTGATCTGCAAGTTCACATGAAAAAGCATGTAGCTGAAGAATTAATGAACATTTTCATTAACATATACTTATACAGAAGTCATAAAGAAGCACAATGGGAAAACGACATACTGTGAGTAGAGCAATAGAGGTAATAGATTCTTAAAGATGGGAAATGTGTGACTTTGTGAACTCATTATTCTATTATATGCTTAGTGATGGAACATTTGTGATGTCTTATAAAGGACAGAAGACAGGCAACAATATCTCCACTATAGAAAATGAAAAAAACTCTGGTCCTAGAAATATCCCTTGTTGTCTGCTTGCACATCAAGAAGTATCACTAAAGTGTGTGTTAGTACTAAGATCAGTGATGGGATATTGGGGAAAAAAGTGATCGGGTAAGGTATGTGAAATGGAAACTGGTGTACATCTGAGAACAGCAGAATAATTTGTAAAAGGACAATAAGACCATGTGTATGAAAATGATACCAGACAATGGTTTTAAATTCCTTCACAGTTTCATGCATCTATACACTGCATCATCACCTCAATTGACTCCTGAATAAGATGTCACACCTTCCTTCAGTTTATTAGCTGTCCTCTCTCCACACAGAGATCATAAGCTATGAGAAGAATGATGGCTCCCATGTCTGAGCAATTGGCTGAAGTCTAGGGTTTGCATTAGAAATCTACTTCTTGACCGAGGCACTGTAGAAATCCTTTATTTCTTTTCCTGTGTCATGGAGATGATATTCATTCCATAGATTATGGAGAAGATAGTCAATATACACTAAATGACTCTAGTAGTCAAATTCTGTAGAGAAACAGAACTGATGGAATAAATACACACACACACACACACACACACACACACACACACACACACTAAGACATTAAGGTAGCCTATAGATCGTAGAGCATGATTCAGTAGGTCCAGAAATGACTATCCTGACAGATAAGGCAAAAGCCAGTAGCTGTTCATGAGGCTGGATGTCTCACTTGGTTTTCCATTATGTTGGAGTCATGTCTGTACCATTATATAACTATAGCAAAGGGGTTGTGAACAGCTTTAGTCTAAAGAATTTGAGTCTTGCTGTTCAGGCCTTAGCTGTTCTCTGTTGCAGAGACCTACAGGTTGAGAAGGACTTTATCCCTCCAAAATTTACCTTACCTATATTGGGTAAGGTACAACTTTAGAAGGCTTGAAATAAACTCTTGTGCCATTAGAAGTGCTGACATTCGTGCTCCACTATGTTCATCACAGCCTTATTTATAATAGCCAGAAGCTGGAAAGAACCCAGATGCCCTTCAACAGAGGAATGGATACAGAAAATGTGGTACATCTACACAATGGAATATTACTCAGCTATCAAAAACAATGACTTTATTAAATTAAAGTAGGGCAAATGATCGAACTGGAAAATATCATCCTGAGTGAGGTAAACAATCACAGAAAAACACACATGGTATGCACTCATTGATAAGTGGCTATTAGCCCAAATGCTTGAATTACCTAGATGCCTAGAACAAATGAAACTCAAGACGGATGATCAAAATGCGAATGTTTCACTCCTTCTTTAAAAGGGGAACAAGAATACCCTTGGCAGGGAATAGAGAGGCAAAGATTAAAACAGACACAGAAGGAACACCCATTCAGAGCCTGCCCCACATGTGGCCCATGCATATACAGCTATCCAATTAGACAAGATGGATGAAGCAAAGAAGTGCAGGCCGACAGGAGCCGGATGTAGATCTCTCCTGAGAGACACAGCCAGAATACAGCAAACACAGAGGCGTATGCCAGCAGCAAACCACTGAACTGAGAATAGGACCCCGTTGAAGGAATCAGAGAAAGAACTGGAAGAGCTTGAAGGGCAAAGACCCCATATGTACAACAATGCCAAGCAACCAGAGCTTCCAGGGACTAAGCCACTACCTAAAGACTATACATGGACTGACCCTGGACTCTGACCTCATAGGTAGCAATGAATATCCTAGTAAGAGCACTAGTGGAAGGGGAAGCCCTGGGTCCTTCTAAGACTGAACCCCCAATGAACTAGATTGTTGGGGGGAGGGCGACAAGGGGGGGAGGATGGGGAGGGGAACACCCATAAAGAAGGGGAGGGGGGAGGGGGATGTTTGCCCGGAAACCGGGAAAGGGAATAACACTAGAAATGTAAATAAGAAATACTCAAGTTAATAAAAAAAAAAAAAGAAGTGCTGACATTTCTAAATATTATTTGTCATGGCCATGCAACTAATGTTTCAGGGAGTGTGAAACCCTTAGAAAATGGTGCATGTAAACTTTGTAACATAATGTCTTATCTGTAGAAAATAGTTTATAATCCAAAGCCATTGTTATATCTAAAAATTCTTAAATAAAATAATTAAAAGTCTTTCCTGATTAGAGTGTATGCTTACATGTATGTGCTTATGTGTGTTGCATGTATGTGCAAGTGTGTGTTATTGAAACAAGCCAAGAGTAGAGAAGGAGCTAGAGAATGTGGGGACAGTGTATTTTCAAAGTGACTTCAATACCCTCTGTTCCTCTAAGTAGATTTTCTTAACTGAATACATTTGATCTTTCATGATAGACGCAGCTACTCATTGAACTTGTACTTTTTGTAAGCACAGTGTATGTTTTTGGTCAGAGGTCTCTAAGGAGTTTTTTTATGGACAATTCATCACTCCAAACCAATAGTGAAAACTAGTGATCTTTCAAACATGGAAACACCCTATAATTTCCTTCTGGCATTGCAACAACTTTGATGTTCTTCTTTGTCCTTTCTGGCTAAACCTATATACACTTAAATACAGGATGACATTAAGAAAATGTCCAGACCACATGCAAACAGCTGGTGGTCAGACAATTCTCAATCTCTGTGCAATGTCCAGGTTCTAAGGGGTGCAGATTTTTATGATGTTTTCTCTACCATATATTTTTCCTCTAAATCCCACCCACTATTTTTTATCATCAACCAGTGTATTGGGGCATAATTGTATACAGACTGGGATTTGCAAGTGGGTATTTCTTTTTGCCCCAGGAATAGGTATTTGTGCATCTTTTATACTCTGGGATAACGCTCTGGCTATGTCTGCATAGCATATCCCCATTAAAAATTTTTCAGAAGTGATTTGGAAGAATGTGTTAAATATTAGAATACACACGGTTCATCTGCAGAGGAGAGAGTTGACCATAGTGAGGGCAAAGGTGAAGGGCCAAGAAGATCAAGTTAGGTTCATGCAGTTGATCATCTATTTTAATAGTAAATAAACATAACTTCAAGGAAATTTAAAAATTCCATGCCTGTATTTGATAAGCTTTGTGGCTCCATAGCATGTAAGTGTCACTTGGTAGAAAAAAACAAACTCAGAACTTCTGTTCATCTAGTCGCTGAATTTCCTAAACTAAAGCAGGAACATGTTTTCCCCAGTTTTTCTTTCCTCTTTGTTGTCTCAGTAGTTAAAAGATGACTCACTGGGACTGATCATACAGCTGGCAGTGGCAACCATGAGAAGGCCAGATGAGTGAGGAGGAGTAGGGTGGATGGCACTCAATTAAGCACTACCGAAACAGTACCATCCATAACTCATCTACAGAACAGATTCAGAGCTCAGAGGTAGGCAGTGCAGACTCTTCAGCAAGCCTAGGTCTCAGAAGTGATGTAGGGCACTAGGTCAGAATGCGCAGGTCTCAGATAGGGGCCATAAGCTCTACAGTGGACTGGCCTTGAGCACTGGTTCCATGGTCAGACACTTGATCAGGAAACTCTATAGGCTGACAGCTGTTCATGCAGCAGGAGGCAAGTGCAAGGTTAGGAGGGGCTGATGTGGAGAATAAGCAGCCTGGTGAGGGGAAGTCTTACTGGAATAATATAAAAGATTCAGTGATGGGTGGAAAGAGGGAGGGAGAAAGAACGAAGTACATTGTGATTAAATTATTATTTTAAAATGCCCACACTTCTAAATAATACATCTAAAAATAATCTAAAGAGAAAGCAAGGTACTATGTTTTACTCACCAGCAGGTAGGGAAAAAATAGTTTGATAGTAGGGTGCTGCTTCTGCGATACGCAAGCCAATGTGATCCCATCCTGCATCTAACACTCCAAGCCTTTGATAGAGCAGCTTGGAAATTATTACATATTGCAGACTAGGAACTGTGCGGTGAACATAGCTATCGTCTTTCACTGGAGGACTAGGGTATGCCACATTGTCACTTTGTAGTACATTAAAGAGACATCTGTGCACATTGATGCACATGACAAGAACATGGAATGACCTCAGCAATGCAAACAGAAAATTTCAATATGCTATATCTAGTTTTCTCTAATGTTAATAAAGTCTGACTCTTTAGGATATAAACAAGAGTCCATTGTTGGAGAAAGACAGAGTATTCTGAGAATGTGGGACAGTGGCCACTGCTGTAGATGTGACAGCATAGACGTCTAGGAAACAATGACAAGCACATGGAGAATACGCAGAAAAACATCTGCTTGCTAATTTTATTATAATTCCCTCGTTTTTAATTCTGATGTGTGTGTGTGTGTGTGTGTGTGTGTGTGTGTGTGTGTGTGTGTGTCATTGTAAATGTATCTATATCCCCAAAGAAAGGACCTTCTGGCTATTCACGGTAACTACTAATATTGCTAAGCCTGCTCCCAGTAAGCACACTGACAGGGCTTGACTACACAGGGAGCGCTGTGGCTCTCACTAGCAGAGATACGCAGGCTTTCTGTTTTTATCCGAAGTGCACTTTGCTCACCTCCCAGGGTTACAGGGAAATCATTGCCAGCCTTATAAACAAACCGGGACCTATACGTTCAAGTGTCTGCATCAACTGGCAAAGAGAGCAAATATTTACTCACTGTGTCAATAAATATGGGAGTCTAAGTTTCCTTGTGCAGATGTCTGAGTTAATTACGGGCATTTTTTTTTCTGTGCCTTTATCTCTGTCTCTCTCGTTGTCTCTGTCTCTCTTGTTTTAACTCACAGCTTTTACCCTATTATTAGACTTGTCCCTATTTGTAGACATAAGTCCTATGATATATTTGCTTAGATGGGATTTGTTTTCTAATTAATTTCAACTTGAGAAGTCAGTGATGAACCTCCAAATGGTCCTGAGTCCTGCTGGCTCTCACTCGTATCAGGGGCCAAAGTGTGGAGTCAAAATTTTGTTTTTGGTGGCCACCTTCTTCTCCCTCCTAATTCTTTCGAAAAGATCCCATTCTTTTCTAAAAAAAAAAAACAAAAAAAAAAACAAATATAACAATAAGTCTCATTTTCTCACTGCTTTGCACTTGACACGACTTTTAAAATTGCAAAACTTTTCTCTACCTTAATTGGCTGCTTACTGGCTACTGTGTCACTGGAGTTTATTCTAGTACAGGTTAGCACTAAAAGGGGTTGGAGTAGTGTTAATTGATTACATGTGACAATGCTAATGAATTCTGTATCTATCATCTATCTATCTGTCTATCATCTATCTCTATCATCTAAGGTTGGGTTAGTGTTAATTGATTACACATGACAATACCAATGAATCCTCTATCTATCATCTATCTATCAATCTATTTTATATCTATCTCTCTATCATCTATCTATTATCTATCTATCTATTTATCTATCAATCTATCATCTATCTACCTATCAATTATCTAGCACCTATCGATTGATCTACCATTCTTCTATCTATCTATCTATCTATCTATCTATCTATCTATCTATCTATCATCATCTATCTACAATTGAGTTTACAATCCTGTGTGGTCTTTCTCTATCAGTTTAATTGGTTGTGAACTAAAAATGTGATGCTAGGCTTTCTCTAATGTACCATTGGTCTTCAGAACTCTGTAATCCAGCAATACTTGTTCCTGTAAATTGGCTAGTGATATTTTGGTGACTTGGAAGTTAGTCTCCAAATCCGCCTGCCTGATGGCCATCAGCTGTGTCACCCCGCTGTCCTCAGACCTCTTTCTCACGCAGGAATCTCTTTGATCGCAAAGTCAGCTCTGTAAGGTGCAAAGTGGAACACATTCCAGGCTGTTTGTCTTTCCAGTGTTTGGGACAAAGTGAGCTGCCCTGAAGAGTAAGAAAGCTGGAAAACAGCTCACTGTACTGTCAACACCAAGTACAAGGACCAAAGTAAGTTCTATCAACACAAATATGGACATGTTATTTCCAATAAGTTTCACTAATGTAAAAGGAATAGAATTAAGCACATTTCAAAATGGCTTTGATTATTCATCTTCATAAACATGAAAACACCCAGAGGCAGCAGGCAGCCCAGCCCTTAGTATATATACTGACCAGGACTTTGAGAGAAGGACTTTATAGTAGTCTTTTACTATTAAATTACATTACAGCACACATAAAATTTATCAATAAAGTGACTTGCTTTGAAATATGCCTTTTTTCTTCAAAATATAGTGCATCAAGCATCAATAAACCTAAATTGAATTAATTTGACACTAAATTTGAAGAGACAAGAAATATTTGATAAAATAGAACCCTGTTGCCCTTCCAAAGGAAAAACAAACAAGAAAACAAACAAGCAAACAAAGTCCCTTTAATATTGAAGCCTAGCAAAGTATTGACCGTGAGTTAAATTTAAAGTCTAGGATGAGGTTGTGGATGTAGCTTACTTAGTGAGGTGCTTGCTTAGCATGGACAAAGTCCTCGATTCAATCCCTGGCACCATATAACATGGGACAGTAGCACATACTTACAACCTCGGCACTCAGGAGGCATAGACAAGAGGATCAGAATCGGTCACTAAGTTATCCTCCTTGACTACATAGCCAATGTGAGGTTAGCCTTAGCTACACAAGATTTTTCTCTAATAAATAATTTAATCATTCTTTTTAAAAGGGAGCAAAAGAAAGACTCTAAGATGGATAAAATTATAAGATCTGAATCTATATATTATATGTGTGTGTACATATATATGCATATATATCCTCACATCTCATATATATCATACAACACATATGTTCTGTGAGGTTTTGTTGTCATTTTACTTTTATTTTATGATTTCTGTGCACCAATGTACATGTCTGGTGCCCTTTGAGGCTAGTGAAGGGCATCTGATATCCTGCACTGAAGTTACAGTTATATGCTGCCATGTGGTACTGTAAATCAAACTTAGATGTCTGGAAGAGCAGCTAGTACTCGTAACCTCTGACCCATCTCTAAAACCCAAGATCCATTCCTTTTAATACAAAGCTATTGAAGATATTGAATATCTTACATGGGGCATTGGTTTTATGAATCATGTTTAGGAGAGGTTACTTCACTACTGCACAGAACTCCATTCACATTCACACTTGAATATAACATAGGAGAGTATCATTTCCATGCATTTCATAGGCTGATCCTTATCCTAAAATATTAACATCCCTAATTTTAATATTTAGTTTTCTCAAAGTGGGGAAAACATTTGTTCTCCTTCCTGCTTCTATAGCAATAAAGAGGATGGCCTTTGGGATTAAAAATAGTTTCCACACTTTATGTATTACCTCGGAAAAATTACCGAAGAAAATTCTCTAAAAATCATCTCTTCTTCTTCTACTCTGGAGTTAATCTGCCTATTCCATAGACTTTGGGTTAGTAAAAAACACACATTAAGGTGGAGTGCACTGTCACACAGGCTGTGATGACTCATTTTCTGTGCTTCCTGGTCCTCCGTAGTTGATGGATGTGCCTGGGGCACTGACTGTTCTGTGGGTGCCATGGAGCTGCTCAGAAGCAGTGCATGACCCTCATCGTGTGTAAGGACAGGTTGCACGACACGAGGCTGTACGATTCAGGGGTCTGAATGTGACATGTGTAAATAGGAAAAAGGAGAAGAAAACCTGTTGTGGGAAGGATAGAAACATTAACTATTCCTCGCTTCAAATGTGACTCCCACTCTTAGAATATTCTCAAAAGAGAAGACCAACTAGCTGTAATGGGAGCTAGAGGTGAAAGTTGTGTACCCAGTGAGAATGAGGAAGACGTATAAAGCATGTCCTTGGACCAACACAATCACCACCATCGCATTGGCTACAAGTACAAATTCTGAGACCTGGCTTCAGATGTACTGAGTCTGAATTCCTGAGAATAAGGCCTAGGGATCTGGATTTAACAGGCTTTGTAGGATATTTTTTGGACAGGTGATTGCAGTATATGCTGAAGAATAAGAAACTTATTCAAATGGAGACGTGAACAGAAACGAATGACCAAGAAGGGTTTGCCAGGTCCCCCCACTGCCAGGCAGGGAAATTTAAAAATGCGTTTTAAAAGGTGGGGGAGCTATAAACCCAGATCAGCCATTAAGAACACTCTTGTAAAGGAACCATGTTTGGTTTCCAGCTCCCTCACGGCAGCTTACAACCATCTGTAATTCCAGTTTTAGCAGGTCCAGCACCCTCTTAAGGTCTTGGCAGTCACCAGACCCGTAATTGGTACACACTAATGCTAAACACTAATCCGTGTAAAACAAATGAAAAATTAAAGTAATGATTCTTTGATTAATGAATAATGAGTAGTCAAATAGATGATTTAGGAGTCGTCATGTATCTTTTAGGCAAGAAGTAGGACATACATTGGGTTGTAAAACCCAATCCTCAAATCATCAGTTCAGTGGCATATTCCAAAGCCTATCTTTCACTCCTCCCATCTCCTCCCAATCAGCCTCAGTAAGTAACACAGTTAAGACACGAATGTTTTTAAGGCACCATGAAAACGTAATTAATCATTTGCATCAGAGGAAAACAACCTCACAGGAACAATTGGATCTTCATTTCCACCTCCTTTTGAAAACTGTCATTTCTCACCAAACCACGATGGACTCAGAAGTCACTGAAGTTCTGAAATCTTGGAATAACTCCATCAATCATAAAACCCACGGAGATCATGGGAGGAAAAGCATCACTGACATAGAATTTAGTCTCGCAAGCTACAGGACAAAGTATTGCTTAGGACACAGAGGCAGATTATAAAAGTTCCTACTTTTAAATTTTTAGCAGATTATGCATGATGTTTTCTGAAGTGACTTGCCAGATAAGGTTTCAGGAGGAAGTTTGAATAAAATGTTCCAGCAACTGTTTCTTTTCCTCCCATGTTTTCTTTCTGAATAGTTCTCTCTTTTCTGCCAGCAAAAGATTTTTCTTGTGCCTAGCAAAATAAGCAAAATGCAAACTAAATAAAGAATCGTCTGCCCCCCCAAAATACTGTACAAATGTATTTATTTTGTCTAATGAAAATATTTCCCTAAAACCCCAACTCTCCCGTATCCAGGCGCTTTTATTAGAAGCTCATTGTTTGATGAAGTGGGTAAAAAAAATGAAGGCTTTGCACAAGGAAGCAGAAGGGAAGATTCTGTGGCTGCCGAGCTGACTGGCCATGCTTGGCAGTGTGCTGCTGAGAGGTGCACTATTGGTGGCCATAGGCTGTGAGTGCTGCTGTGGTCTGTCGGAGCCAGTACTTTGCCAAGTAGCACCTTGTTAGCATGGGGGATGAAGGTCGATCTTTGATTCCTGCTCCTTTGTGGTGATTTGAGCAGCCTGCAGTTAGCTCAGAATCCACAGGTTGAACTAAGCAGATCAGATAAATGACTGGTGCCCAGCGGACTGTCTGTCACTCTGCAGAGTGTGGGCTTTAGAGTGACTGAAAGGAGAATTGTGAGTTTTCTTTGCTCCGTGCTGGTTCGTCAGAACCTATCGAGAGACTTCAGTGTGGCACACTGGATGTCATCCAATGGTCTCTGTGTGTGGCTTGCTTTCTTCTCCCTGCCATTCCTGGTTATGAGATGGGTTATCACATTCCTGGATTGTTTTAAAGCTCCCAACGTCTCAGTCCTGTTGAAAGTTGGTCAAACTATGAAGTGTAGAAAAAAAAAATACAGTACTGTAACCAGTTCCCAAATTCTCAAATTTCTACATTAAAATTGGTTCCAGGTGGTTTTCTATGGTGACTGACAGAATTCCCCAAATCATAATACAGTCTCTTGTCTGTCTCTACCTACCTCCTGTAGTGTTTGACAAATATTTTCAGGCAGTTTGAGTGTTATTTCTCCTGAACATGGCAGCACTGTCTTTCTATAGCAGGAGCCGCGACTGTGTCCCAGGTCCTTTGAATTTTCCAGCCTCTGGAAGCTAGCCTATACAGTAGTCAGTGCCTCACAGTCAAGAAGGCACACCCATTTTCTTTCTGGATAAATTTATATGTTGAATTTTGAACAGTCACTGACAAAATAGGTGGAAATTCCGACAGTTCAGATAGTAGTGATGTTTCCTAGGCTAATAGCATGGCCTTGCAGGCCGGTGTCTGCCATACCCCAGCCGTCCCCCAACTGGGAGACAACAATATCCACAACTCTCCTATCAGCACAAAGATTTGTAGTATTGATCTGGGCTATCAAACATTTACTAAAATGCCAGTTGAATCTCAAAACTGCTTACTGAGCATTTGTTTTAATTTGGGTGTGAAAGTTTCCCCCACAGGTTTGACCATTTGGTTGCTAACTAATGGCTCTGTTTGAGAGTGAGCCTGTAGCATTCTCGGGTAAACGGGTCTCCCTGGAGGATGTGTGTCACTGAGAATCAGACTTTATAGTTGATAAGCCAGCCTAGTTTCTTGATGCTCTCTCTCTCTCTCTCTCTCTCTCTCTCTCTCTCTCTCTCTCTCTCTCTCTCTCTCTCTGTCCCTGCTTCCTGATCCATCTAGGTGAGTAAGCAACATCGTAAGCTACTGACAACACTGCCATGGGTCTCATCTTTCCCGGAACCGGTCAGAAAAGTTGCATTAGCTATGTGATCTACTACAGTGAAAGACAACATTTAATACAATACCGTTCTCAGCATTCCGGGTGACGGTATGTGAAAGGGCTATTTGACCTTCTCACTCTTGTGGATTCTGCCCAAGGCAAGGCGACATTGCAGCCTATTCACAGATACAACAGGACAGCCACTCCTCAGAATGACGTTAATAAACGTAAGAACTGGAACAAGAAATGACATATTGTGAAATTGCTAAATATGGGGCTTGGCTCTTCAGGTGTATCATTCCCTTCAGTGTAAAGTGAACGTGGGGGACTTCATGTTAATAATTAGTGGAAATTTACATACAAAGAAACTAAAAGTCAGAGTGACTTAGAGCACCTGCTCTAGTCAAAGTGTGACGAAGCCTTTGTGATTTCTTCCTTTGTATTCGGGGGATTTTAAGTCCCCAAACTTGTAGTTATAATGCTGATATTTTGTTAAAGAGAGCTATTTAAAGAGAAATTGTCTAACTTGTTTTCTAGAGAGAATAAAAATTATGTATTTGAGTAAAATATATACTTTGGAAAGATGGGAATTGGATAACTAATACCTATATCTTAATAATAACCAGTATGCAAACAGACAGGCTTTATAAAACAAATGTCTGGCTATCTACTATTTTAAGTATCTTATGTGAATTATAGACTTATGCCCTGTAATTATTCCCTAGCCCTATAGCAGCCTAATTAGGCAAATGGCACAGCCCTCCAAATTTATCCACATTTTACATTAAGTAAACCCAGGCGTAGCGACATTAAACTTTCCAAAGTTACTCTACTAATATGATGAAAGACTCAAAGTGTAACTTCCATTAAATGATTTTAAGTTTTGAATTGGATTCAAGATAAACTGCTTGCGACCCCCTACAATCAGCTTTAACACTTTACGTCTTGCTGTCTTAATTTGAACTATTGAACAAAGAGTTTTGTTAGAACCAACTTGATGACCGACAGATAGATACCCGTGCTAAACACTAGGCACCAACTATAACACCTTCTTTTCCTCTTATGAAGAATCTCAGCCTGTTGGGGTTAATGAACTATAGAGACAATTTGGAACACTGGATTCACAGAAGAGCCAGCGACTGAAAGATACAGAAGAACCGATTTAATGGCAACTCAGAGAAAATGTTCTGATAGATCAGGAAGGCAAGACATCGGTCACATAGGAAAAATTAGCATTGGGTTTAGGTGTCAAACATGTTTGAATGTGCTGCAATCAGAAACATCTCATCCTTTTTGGAAGTAGAAGGAATATAGGACCTTCCCTACCTGTATTTATGTTGATTATAGGAAACTGCCCTCAGTATAGAATCAGCATCCGGGTGCTCCTTCACAACGCTGTTCTTGCCAGAGCAGGAGAAAGGAAGGTGCAAACATCCCACGTCTCTTCCCCAAAGTGTCTGCTTGGTTGTGATGCCCGTTGCTTTTTCTTATTTTTCACTGGATAAAACAAGTCAGATGGCCGTACCATCTTTAAGGTGGTGAGACCATTACTTTACCGTGCCCTCAGAAGGAGGAGTAAGGTGGGGATAGTGTCAGGTAATGCTAATAAACGGAAGTGGAAAAAAATTGGAGAGATGTGTTCAACAGCTTAAGTTTCGTGAAATTCCATGTGGTTGAGAAATTAAATATTTTGGAACTTTTAAATAGCGCAGTGAGAAGTGTTAGGGATCTTTGATGATGTAGACTAAATCTGAGTTATAAAGGCCCTGGTTTGCATGCGTATACGCTCTGGCTTATTCTGTAACTACACCTATAATTTTGGAGACTGCAAGGAGGTGAACATTAGACTTTGCTTTGGATAGTAGTAGATGAATTAAAAAGCACAGAACAAAAACTTTAAACTCAGGATGGACTTAAACCTGTGAGACTAAGACTGTAGAGGAGAGAGTCGCTATAGATGAATACGTGCTTAAAAGCTACAGGCGGCAGAGTGGATCCATTCGCTGAACAGGGAGAGCAGAGGCAAAGAAAAAAATGAGAAAAGTTCTCAGATTCAAGATTTGGTAGCTGTTTGTTTACTGAGTAATCTAGAAGACAAAAGAGGGCTGGGCAAGGGTAAAGTGAATTTTAGATATAGCCTGTGGCTATTATAAGACCGGAAGTGTGAGAGTGAAATAGGGATGAGCAGGTACAAAAGGAGATTCTCTTTGGACCAAAGCACCAGGGGACAGAATGTAGTTAAAATCCTGAAAGCAGGTAGGAGATGAAGAGATAGCTCAGAGGTTAAAAGCACTGGCTACTTTTCCATGGATCCGGATTGGATTCACAGCACCTACACGGCAGGTCAGACCTATCTGTAACACTAGTTCCAAAGGATCCGACACCCTCTTAAGGCCTTAGCAGGCACCAGACACACAAATGACACACAGACCTACATGCAGGCGAAACACCCATACGTGTAAGGGAAAATAATTATCTAAAATACTTGTATTAATAAAAAAAATCCTAAAAGCAGATGTTAAGACAGAGATCTGTCAGGAGAAGAGCAATGCCAGGAGGCTGGAACCCTGGAAAGAGAAAGACAAGCCAGGAGTGAGCAGGAAAGGAAGGGACCAAGGTCTGGATAGGAACATAGCCAAGCAAGTCAAAGAAGGGGGAGGGCCCTGAGGGAGAACTCAACAAAGAAAACACGCCTACATCAAGGTGATTTATGAAAAGGTCACGACGTGCCCATTGGACGTAGGAAGATTCATTAAGTCTTGATAAATTTGTCAGAGCATGTCAGTTGGTTGGCTTGGACAGAAAGTTAACGAACCAGGAAGTTACTGGACACTACCAGAGTGAAGCGAGTGAACGTATACCATTTTGCCAAAAAATTAATGAAGAAAAGCATTTGGATAACATATTAATGGGGCATAGGTTCAGGAAGTTTCATATGATTGATGATTTTAGGGGGTATTTTAGGGTATAACTTTTAGAGAAAATACAGCAATTATGGAAATGTAAGAGATTGAAACAAAAGACATTTTTAATCTTATATTTTTCAAGGAAAAATGTTTCCGAGTCAATGAAATTTTGTGCAAGGCTGACTCTTAGGGATATAGAGATGAAGCTTCAGGAACAGAGGGTTTGGGTATCATGGCCAGGTGGTTTATCTGCTGTAGAATGTAGAACAAGTTATCACCTAGTTCAAAGGCATACAAAGTTTAGTTCACCTGAATAGAACTTAGTTCTCTGACTGGTTTCTGAAGTACGTAATATAAAAGTCTAGGACCATAGGAGGGATAATTTGGCAAGATATCCGTAATAAAAAAATTATAAATAAATCAGTGCATAAACATTTCCTAAAACCCACCTTTGCCATCAACTTCAAACTGTTCTATGTTGCACCCTTATACTTACAAACCCTATTCTTGAAAAGTGACTAATAAGATTATAGTAGATTTCAAAGAGAGAAAGAGCATGGGTGTTATTTACAAAAGAACGAGATAAGAAAACCACATTCAAGACTTCCCTTGAATTTATTTCAAACGTTCTGGGGTTAGCAGACACCAACAAACCCTGTGGAATGATACCTCTGTACCTTCAAGTTCAGACTTGCAGGTAATCCAATCAGCAACTTGCAGGGTGGAGCAAACTCCTGCTCTGCTCTCTCTGCAAGCCTTTAACTTACAGTATCATATGCAGTCATGATCCCTGCTGCAGAGGGAAATTATCGTTGCTGCTCTTCTGTGCTTTAACTCGATCTCTAATTGAACGGCTAGTGATCTTTGTTTATCCTGCCCCGTTGCTTGGCAACCCAGCTTCCTCTCATGCTTTCCTGAGGCAGCCCCTCTTCCACTCGCAACTCTTGCCTGGTCCGAGGTGAACAATCGAAAGTTGAAGGCCTTCAGTCATTAGTTTTCCCACACAAACTTTTATTTTTAATCTGTACGGCAATTGTTCAGACTTACTGCTTATAGGGTGATGTTGCAATACCTGTAGACAGTCAAAAATTTCCAGAACACTATTAGAAAATTGCACTTGATTGTATGAAGTATCACAAGGTCAGCTCTGAAGCCAAGCCACAGAGCAGCAGAAATTACTTGTCCTGTTCCTCTTCCTGCTCCACTGCCTACCTGTCCTCCTCCGAAATAGAGACTGGATATGTTACTTTAAAAAGTTGATTTTAGGGGTTGGGGATTTAGCTCAGTGGTAGAGCGCTTTCCTAGCAAGCCCAAGGCCCTGGGTTCGGTCCCCAGCTCCGAAAAAAAGAAAAAAAAAGTTGGTTTTGGCTAGCATGCAAAATAATTTTTTTCCATTACAGGTTTTTGTCCCTTACCCTAATTCATGCTCTAATTAACAGCCATAATTCCCAGTCCATGATTCCACTGGTCCCTGTCTAAATAGACCCTATCTGTTTTAATTATATAGCATATGTATGTATAGTATATACATTATATAGTATATGTATGCATGTACATACACACAAACATTTTTCCATTTGAGAGAAAGAATGTAACATTTGCATATTTTTAATTAGTTTTTCATAGTGACCTTGAACGCAGTGAAGCAGCCTCAGCCCCTGGAAAAGAGTATAGTGATGAGTGACAGATGGGTATGAAGGATGGAGAAAGAAAAGACAACATGAGACTAGTGTAGCCATTTCCTCCTTCCCTGTGGCCCTTGCTTACAGATGACGCATTTGCCGTTGGGAGCTCCGACCCATGGCCTAAATATCACTGATTTTCTGCCTTGTTCCACACTGTGGGAACTGTATTTCCACAGCATACCTTGTATCGGAGCCAGTTGGAGATGCTAACTGCTAGATTCTTTGGATGTGAATGTTGATCATGTGCAAGTGTTTCTGTCCTTATGCATGGGTAGTTTCAATTTACATCCTTGGATTATTTGTTGTCATAACTTTGCAATTTTCTTTCTTAGGGTTTGTAATCAATGAGTTATAAAAGAATTATGTTAAATTGACTGGAAAGGGAAAAACGAGTTCAGATGAACCACAGCTTTAATATCTACCAAATGTAAAAGAATATAGTTTTGAGATTATAATTTTAGTAGAAAAATGAAATTGATTAGCTTTCAATACAGTAAAACAAATTGAATGATCTCTGTGCTATAGGATAGAACAAATGAGTTAATTCACTGTATCATGGTGATTCAGGATTCATACCGTGTTAGAAAAGTGTGAAGGAGATGGTGAAGAGAGACTCTGAGGTGTTGCGTTTGAACTACAGTTATCAAATGAGCTTGTCATTTAAAAGTATATACATATATGGCTCTGTTTCCTGAAGGAAACTAAAATATATCAATCCCTTTAAACAACAAAGACTTTGAAATCTGTTGAACACAAGCCATATTATCTGAGAGCTCTGCCCGAGAGTGAAGAAGATCACAGCGGATACTGAAGTTGCCTCCCCGTTCACTACCGCCTTTTCTTGCTGCTTTTCTTTTTTTTCACCAACACATATTTTAGAGGATTTGAAAATCTGAGCTCACATCAATGATCACACACCTTGCTTCTGCTGGTCTGTGTTTTTAACAAGTTCAAAGCAATTTCCCACTACTTTTTTTTTTGCTTTGATGCAATTTCCAGTTTGGAACCGTTCAGGCTTGTCTTACGGAATGTTTCTGAATCTGCCTGAATGCATGTTCATGGGAGGATCCAAGCCGAACACTTTTAAAGAGAACTCTGCATGGGCGCGATCGGATTTATGCCATTTTACCACAGTAAGACATGCTTGAGCATGTTACCTTGTGTTGTTCGGCAACCTGGTTTGTGTGGTGAATGCCGACTTATTTTTCATTCAAAAATATTGACTTATTTAATTTGATGTTTATGTGTGAGTGCCCGGGTGTGCACACCTTGTATGTTGTCTGTCTCTAATCTGTAACCAGCCATCTCTCCAAGAACTACTGTTTCCATTCAGTGATAATTCAAAACAAAGGGTTTTTGTTGTTGTTATTGTTGTTGATGGTGTTGTTGTTGATGTTGTTGTTGTTGTTGATCATGATGATGATGATGATGATGGCCAGTATGGTTGTACAGGGCTATTCTCTGAGCTACATGGCCACCATCTCCAGCGATTTATCTGGGCCTGCTCCAAGATCCTTAGTTGTCTGTTCTTTGTTCAGGGTTGAGGCCTTGTGAACGTTCCATCTTCCATGGTAGCATGCCTATTGGTATCTTCATTGTTCAGGTCTAGACAGCCTAACATTGTTCATTGTTTAGGCAGCTCTTTTAATGAGACTTCCTGAGTGTGTGTCCTCTGACGTTTCTAGGAGCCCCACCCACCCAGCATACTTCCTGGTCCTCAACTCTTCTAATCTTTCTGCCCTCTCTCCCATGATGTTCTCTGAGCACGAGGTGCAGGAGCTGCCAGTAAACCTGTGGATCTGTTTTATTTTAATTTTGAAACTTTAAATAGCAAAGACATTGAAATCTACTGCACACAAATCGTATTGTCTGAAAGTTCCAAATGACAGTGAGGAAGATCTCAAGCTGATACTCAAATTGCCTCCCCTGCTCACTACCACCCTTTCTTTCTTGCTAAAAGGGTCCAACTAATTTTCTCAGGTTCCCTCAATCTCACGATTCTCCAGGCTTAACTTCCTGAGTATCTGAGGTCACAAATATGTACCACTGCTCTTGGCCCCAGTTATTTTTTTGGTATATGGCTGTATTATTTTTAATATATAGTGTTTAATATACAGTGTAAATATTTGTTAATATTTGAGTCAAGTATTACATATTTTCATGTTCCATATATAAAATTTACTTGAAATATTTACACAACTTCAGACATTTGTAGATTATTAAAAACCAAACAACCAACCAAACAAACGAGTTGCGGACTAGAGAAATGACTCCATAGTTAAAAGTGTTTGCTCTTCTTCCAGCAGACCCAAGTTAAACCGGCAGCACCCATGAAGTGGCTCACAGCCAGTTCAAATGTCCCAATGCTCCCTCCATGGGCAAGAGTCATGCAAATGGGGTGCAGACATACAAGTAGGCAAAATACCCACATACATATAAAATCATTTTCAAGGTTGTACTTAAGTAATCCTACATTCTTCTCAGTTCATTTCACTACCACTCCCTTTCTGCCTGACTCCAGAGAGGGAGCCACGTGAGCGCATTTGTGGTTTGCCCTCCATATTCATGTACTTTGTTAAAGGGAAACAAAGAATGCGACACTTACATATGTAGTGATATTAACATGTGACAATACACCCATCTATGCATTGTTTTATCTCATTTTTATCCAAATTGTCTTCATTTTCTCATTATAGTTTTGACCTATAACACCAGGCCTCAGATGACTGTCCCAAAACTTTAAAAAGAAATAAATTAAAAAAAAAATGATGCTCAACCAATTCTCTACAATATCTGGGTAGCTTCGGGTGTTTTATTGTGACAAATGACAGAGTGAGTAACTTTTTAACCTATGATTCTTTTGTATTTATGGTAATTTAAAGTTTGGAGTAAGTTTTTAAAAGTGAGATTTCTGGGTCTCATGACATTTTGATAGATATTGCCAAACTCTACCCCGTAGAAGAAGCTATGTCATATTCACATTTCTGTCCAAGGTCAGAGAGGACTGTCCTCTATTATTTTGCCAATAGCCTGTGTTATCACTTTTTGTTAATTTCAGGGGTGGACATCTTCCAGAAAATTTCCAGGTTAATCTGATGCACGGTGAGACTGAGGATATCAGTGATTCTATGGGAATGAAGCACGCTGGCAGCAGTGGTCACTGCAGCATACGCTAAGAGTTAGGGCTAGAGATGTAGCTCAGTTTATGGAGTATTTGCCTAGCATGTATGACCCAGTATGTTTGATATCTGCCATCATAGGGAGGGGCAAAGGGAGGGAGGAAGGGAGGAAGGGAGGAAGGGAGGAAGGGAAGGAGGGAGAAGGGAAGGGGAAAAAAGGAATGGTCAATGAAGGACTAAAATCAATTTTACTAAATTTTGTGCAAGCTTAGTAAACCCATAAGTAAGGAGAAATATTGTGTGGTAGCTTAAGTTTGCTCATGGGATAATGTGCAGGCTGCACTGGTACCTGCTTAGGCTCAGGCTGGGGAATACTTTCCCAGTGCATGGTATGTCAGATGTTCTATTCAGAGTAACTAACACTCATCTGAACGTTAGTATCCAAAATGCGCTGATAGAACCCAGGTATGCTGTTTTATTAGTTCTTAGATATGAGCAGCTGATCGACATGGGCTGCGTTCTGTATGTATCACTGAACAAACACCTCTGCCAATGGGAATGATATGGCCAAGGTCTACTAGACTCACAATCTTGTGTACTCTTGGGATTGGTATGTCAAGACAAATGTATTGGTGCACATGTATTGGCACACTTTTTTCTTTAATTAACTTAGAGGTGCTTATTCATTAATTACAGCCATAGAGAACCCCATCTACTTTCTCTATTTCTTTTGCTCTCTGTTTCAGAACTGGGATCCAGACTGGTACTTACTCACGTTTGTGGTTTGTGCCAACAAGACTTCCTTATATTCAGATTCCAGTATGTAGAGTTCAACATGTGTATTTTGCCTGGCTCTATCTGTTGTCTCCGGGCGAGCTACACTGAAGGTCAAGCTCTTGCTAACTCCTTCCTATACCATCTGTCTCTTGATTCCCACAGTGAATCTTCTGTTTTAAGACAAAACCAACCCCTTCTCTCAACTCACTGTTACCACTTCACAGCCTGTAAGTTTCTCATTCCTTTACTCTCACAAATAATTACTCTGTTAATAGTACTCTGCCCTAAACCTGTTCTGTTCCCTAAAGAACCCAATTTGAGTGTAGGGTCTATGCCTTAATTAGACACTACTAGCCGACCAATAAAGCACAGCTGCTTGTTCACGCAGGAATACAGAGTCAGATATTTGAAGTTAAGCCACAGGCCTCATGCTGCTCTATAGTTCACTTAATTGTCTCCTGGTGACAGAGGGGTGAGTCTGTTCATCCAGTTCACGTCCACTGCACATCTAGTTGCAAAAATTCCCACAGAAAGTGACTTGAAAATTTGCAAATCGCTTGAGAGAAATATGGTTCTAATAACAGGACATTTTGCTCTAAAAATGGGAGATTATATCCATGTTTTAAGTTGTGAAATTTGGAATTCTGAAAGGTTTCAGACCATTTCTGGTGGGAGGCCATAAATAATATTTTATGTTTATAATGCCAAAATATCTTATGAAACAGAAGAGAGAGAGAAAGAGAGAGAAGGAAATGAAAGAGATCAGCAACCCAATCTGAGGAAAGCCCAGCCAACACTCTGCCTTTATTACAGTCTGCTCTTGCAGACAGCTCTGTCAGTCAGGATGTGGTACACTGAACTGACAGTCTTGAGCCGAAGAAAATGGACACAACAATGATTTAAAAAAAACAACTGCCCCATGAGTTTGTCTTGGTGCCTATTCTGTGATGAAACTTTTCAATGCCAAAATTTTAACCTTGTGAACAATGGACTCAGTGTGGCCCTTAGCAGAGGATCATAAATAAAAGATAAGCAATGGTTCATACTTTCCAACGGCCTCAGTTCAGGAGTAACTCTGGAATTCCAACCAAATCTGCATTTGGTTATATCCTTTGGCTTAGTTTTTTACTTTGATACATTAAATTATAAGTGCTAGTTGTTCCCTTCTCTCATTCCAAATAAATGTCCCCGAAGTAGAGAGGACGAGGTCTTCTCTTTAGAGGAGAAAGAAGAACTTGAGGGCAAAACAAATAAATAAGATCAAAGGGAAAGAAAGCAATTCCAAAGCTAGTAACCTGCATGTGGTGTCTTTGCTGTTTAAACAGTACACAAGGTTGACTGTTTCAGGATGCTAGGGTAACTCAAGTTCTCAGTAGGCAACCAGGAGGTACCGCTTACTACAGGGAGGAAGAACAAAGTTGTTATGAGAAACCCACTGTATCAGCTATCTTGTGTATGTCTGTGATTCTATATCTAACAAAAGCAAGTTAAGGTAGAACAGGTTTATGGCTCGGTTTGGAGATTAAATCCACCAGAGTGGAAAAGGTGCACCAGTGTGTACTCCTCAAGCAAAGCATTGAATCACATTATACTCAGTCAGGAGGCAGAAAGAACTGCTTACTGGTGTTCTGCCTGCTTTTGCCTTCTAATTTGGTTGGAGATGTTAGTCCATGGAATGGTGCTGCACGCACATTGAGGGTGAGCCTTTCCATACCTCAGCCAATGTGGAGTCTCCTTCAAAGACACACTCAAAGTGTCTACTAACTGATCCTGGACCCTATCACATCAAAAATCAATTATAATCATCGGTCCACTCTTTATCAACTTAATATAGGAATTGCCTTTAAGCCATAACTTCCCCTTCCCATTGCCATAGATACATGGTCATCTGAGAATGTGAAAAGCACTGAGCCCAGCTTTTTTTTTTCTTTTTTTCCAGAGCTGGGGATTGAACCCAGGGCCTTGCGCTTGCTAGGCAAGCGCTCTACCACTGAGCTAAATCCCCAACCCCTACTGAGCCCAGCTTTAAAACTCTCCATGGTCTTTAACAGATCCAACATGTTCAAATGCAGCGTTTCTCTGGAGACTCAGGTAGTCTCTTAGAAATCTCTATAATGTAACATTTGCATATTTTCATCATATTATGAAACAGTAAATATTCCCATTCCAAAATATTGGAATGTGTGTATAATGAAGAAAGACTGGACGAAAGCAATTTTGGTCTCGGCGGGGTAAACACAAAATCTACAGCTACTTGTCCACCATGTGTGTCAAATGATAGAATTACCTGACTGTAAAGGACTTTGGCAGCTGACTCCTCCAACTGTACTCCCTGCTACACATGTAGTCTCTCTTTAGGGCTGGTTCCACTTCATCAATCTGTCTTTGAGGATGGAAGTCCCATTGCCCTGCAATCTACATCCTAAGGCTTCTATTGAAACTTGGACATTGCCTTCTCAGCTTTGTGCAGTGGCTACTCCTACTTATCTTTCAGGAAATTCAACTCTGACACATACTTCCTGGCCTCCGAGGGCTCTTGAAACCTTGACACAAGGTTCCATGACACTCTCTCTTGCACCTGTCATGTTTAGAAAACTAATCCCACATGGATGACACTTTGCAAATTTTGCTGCCAGCCATAGATGCAGTCTAGACCCCTGCACAGACCTCCTTTTGTTGACCATAGAGAAGTCCTTCTCTAGCCCTCTCCTTCTGAATGAATTTTCATTTTCACAAAATGAAACCTTTGGTGGGTGGGGTCAAGCATATTTCCTGTTGGTACAGGGCTTCTCTCTAATGATGTTAACTTTGTTAACAATTATGACTGCTTTCTCAGCACCTGCCTTGCCTGCAACTTTAAACTCCCTCCTTTCTAAACAATGTGCAATTTTTCATATCTTTCTCTTCCTCTTGCTGCTCTTCCTCACGAAGAGACCTTAATCAGAACAGGAAGCAGTGACCATAACATAACCGACTAGCATCCTATCTTGTGCTGTCTCCTGCCAAACGATTTAACTCCTTATATTTGAATTCAACCTCACTGAAGTCCTCAGATGTACACAGATTGACATCAGATGCTTTTCCTGAATCTAGTATTAGTAGTTCCTACCTACATCCCAATAGATCCTCTGTCCTTCTCTGAGGCAGGCCTTTATGGTTCATATATTTCTCAGCTTTCTGGTCTTCAAAACTCTCATGAGATAAACCCATAAACTCTGTCTACAGCCTATTAGAGTTTCTCTAGCCCAAAGATCCAAACTCTTCCACAGTTTTTCCACAAATCAGGTTTAAAAGATGAAGAACCACATGGCCAGGTTGATCACAGCAGCAGCCTCACGTGGTATTTTATTGCTGTAGAGATGAACTGTCTGACAAAAGCAGCACTAAAGAGGCATAATATGCCCTGGACCACTGCTTTAGGATGCCCTGGACCACTGCTTTAGGATACAGACCACTGTTGTGGGCAAGACATGGCCTAAGAACTCCAAACAGCTGGTCACACTGTATCTGAGGTCAGAAAGCACAGAAAGGTGATTTTTTAAATTATTTATTCTTATCCTAATTAATCAATTAATTAATTTTTGCTATGCAGAGGATAGGAAGGATATAAGTTTTAGGAGCCAAAGATAAATTACAAAGAAAGAGAAGCAAAACAAAAATAGGCTGTCTCAACTAAAGGAGTACTATGTTTAATATATTTGTATTTTAATTCTGATTATATTCAGTATCAATCTGAAACAAAAAATTTAACTAAAGAATGATTTAGACAAAACACAAATTTATAAATTTCCCTATTATTGTTAAGCACATAATATAATAAAATAGATTATAAATATAGTTTCACAAAGGTAACTAATGTATATATATCCATATATATCCATATATATGTGCACACATACACTTTCACTTTTTTAAAATACTAAACTATGTTTATAGTTTGAATACTTCATGAGTGCTCTTAATAGTGCTACAATATTCCATCACATGTGCCTTCTATGTGAGATTTAAATAATTTCTCAGTTCTTCTAAATGACATACATACAGTGAGCATGATAGAACTTGTTTCTCTCAACTAATTTCTTAGCATTTACTTTCCCAAGAAGAGCTTACCAAGCAGAGAATGAAAGCTGGGTCCTATGGTCTGTGTGTCAGAGCTGAATTCCATTAGGACTGTGTCTCCAACAATGTTTTAGGGCCCTGATTTCACAGGGTGGCCTCTGTTTCCAATAGTTCAAGTTTCCTGGGCAAACGTGCCTTGTGGCCTTAAGAGGAAAACTTACCAGAAGTCTTTCATTTTAATTCTAAGTCAAACTTAAAACATGTTTATTCCATAGCTAGTAAAGTAGATTTTTGTTGTTCTGATAAGGAATATACCTCTTATTTAAAACATAGGAAAAGTAAAGGAATTTTTCTAAACAGCCTATCTCTATAATTATTCACTTCATTCTAAGGGCTTTCTATGAATCGATCCATCAAAGGATTACCACTGCACAGAGACAGAAAGTCTATTGGTGACGGTTGCTTGGACAGAGATCCCATCTGAGGACAGTCCAGCTGTGGAGTCACATACTCAACCAGTGTGACAGCAGAAACAGATTGCTGCTGAGTAACAGTTCCACGGAAGTCTGTTTCTTCTTAGTAACTTACATTTAGACTGGAAATGGGCAAGTCAACTGTCCTCTTTCTTTAGTAAGGCCTTGGTCTCATTGTCTTTCTCTCCTTTCTGATGCATGCACACAGGAGCAGAGGGCAAGGCCAGGACACACAGGATTGGACCAGTCATCTGCCTACCTCCGCAAATCTTTGGCTCCAGAAAATTATCAATGAAAATTCCAAAACAACTTTCCTATCAACCTCAAATGATTTAATTAGGAATAATCCCTCACAGGCATATCCAACTGTTTGGTTTTAGTTGTTTCCAGATAGTCACGGTGACAACTAAAAATATCTGTCCTACACACTGATGTTTTTACTTTCTAAGTAATAACCTCAGAGGAGAAAAGAAAGTAATAAATAAAATAAATTCAAATGGAAGGGTCATGCACCATCTTCCGTAGATTCTACAATCATGTGTAGTATGTGCATACGGCAGCCATTTTTTGCATTGTCCCCCTTTCCAAAGGTGCTTATAGGTGTGGATCCAAGAAGGTTCAAAGTTATTTATTTTCCTCTTTACATTTTATTTATCCATGTGATCCAGCTGGAAAGAGAAGACCATGTCAAATCCAGCCTTCCCAGCCCAGACCTCATCCCACCTGATGATTAACAACATAAAATTCACAAAAACATGTCTTAGGAAAATTTTAGGCCTAGCACAGAATATCTGTTGAATCGTTGCTGTCTTGGGTTTCCTGAGCGTGCAATTTGGCAGCTGTTGCCAATTTGCTGAAGAATCATATCTGTGCCATCGCTCCGTTTCTTATCCAGGTGGTAAAATGATAGCCTATCCCTATGAATCTAGTCATTTAGTTTGCTGGTATCTAATTAGAGGGCCCTGCAGACACCGTTCTCTCACATCAGAGCTGCAAGGACCAACTCCTCCAGGTGAGCTCTGGGTTCTGCCCAGAGTGCTTGCATCAGCACTACCTGCTGGGTTGACTTCTCAGGGACCCCTCAGTCACAGGGTGGTTTGAGAAGACTGACTGAGATTATTAGATTAGGACTCCCTTTATCCCAGGGGACTGGCTGGTGCAGGAACCTCTGGCAAGGTCTGACTACTCAGACACACAACTTTATTTTTGCTTCTTTGTTTTGTTTTTAATATTTTGTCTCTTTTCTTGTGCGGTTAAGAAAAATGTTTGTAGTTCCGAACTAGGAATGTGTCATGAAGATTCTGTATTCAAATTTTGGCAAGAGTATGCCTTCTTTGACTTTAAATTACCCCAGTGGACATTTTACCTGGGATCCTTTTTACTATAACTCCTGACATTTCTTAAAACTTTGCCTCTTAGCCAGCATTCCGCTCTTGCTTTGGGGATAGAAGGGAGGCTGGGACGAACATTCTGGGCAAAGGGTTTTGAATGGAACATAATTGACTTCAACTGCCTTCTAGATAAACCTCCTACAGGCATTACTCAAGTGAAAATATGCATATGTACTTTGCTGGCACCAGATTTTCTGGCTTGGGGATGATCGTTTTGCCCCATCGTTTTAAAGGGCAATACTTTATTTCTGTCTTCTACATTTTCATGTGAGTGACATTGTCGCCGAATCCATGCATGTACTCAGTCGCAGGCAGCTGTACGTGCTGTTTTCTGGCACTTCTGGACTCTGTCATTTGTGCATAAAATGATCAGGATGCTTTCATCCACAATGGTATGTTCAGAAGCAACTTTTTAAAGATGTGATAACTAAGAATTTTAGTAGTAGAGGTCTCTTCTGTTTTATCCCCACATAAACTACATTTACGTATTGAAAGCTTCCATTAGTACCACAACTTCTATTTAAAGAGGATGTCTTTTCAAATTCTTTTGTACTGAAAACAGGGGCAAGACACCTTCTTCAGAGGAAGATGCATGCTATGACACAAATAAGGGAAAAGAGTTGATGTCTGACACTGTATTTGCATATCCAAGCAAAACAAAAGCTTAAAAGAGAAATGAAACAGGTAGAAAAGTTTATGCCAATTGTTAAAGGGTGGTAATGAATACATGAGTCCATTGCATTATTTCATACATTTTGCTACTGTTTATTGTCTTTTAGAATAAAATATTTACAAATTTAGGGGGTTATCCCACTTCTGAAGCCTTCTGTTCCATAAATTTTACTGTTAAATGAATGGATTTTGCAAATTCTCTATCTCATGCCACCATATTTTCTTCTCAAACATTCCTTTAGGGAACTCATTCTATGTTAATGAATGGGTTGCAAAGTGGTCTTGCTACTTGTCTGAAAGTCGGCATGGAGAACTCTCAAAAACGTAAAAAAGTCTGCCACCTGACCCAGCTATTTGACTCCTCAGCAAATGCCCAAAGCACTCAAAGATACTTGCTTAGCCATGGTCATTGCTGCTCTAGTCACAGAAGCTAGGGGATGCAAACAGCTTATCTGTCCTAAAGCCTACGAATGCATAATGAAACCTTGGTGTATATGCAGTATGGAATACTATTTGACTGTAGAAGAAAGGAAAGAAAGAAATTCGTAGGTCATGGGTAGAACTAGAAAAGATCATATTGAGTAAGGTAACCAAGACTCAGAGAGACAAATGTTGAATGTTCTCTCATCTCGTGTGCATAGGATCAGTCGTTAGGTGTGAGTACCAGGAATAGCTGGAGAGCCTGGGAAAGTAAAAGTGGACGAGTGTGGTGTTATACGGGTGGGGAAGAAACATGAAAGGGATGAGCAGGGTTTAAGTGATCTGAAGAGGGGACTTAGACAAATGGGACGGTGCTCTAATTAGGGAAGGGGAAGATAAATGCAGAAGGAGTGAGGAATAAGAGTAAGGAAGTTCGAAAGAGTCAGAAGGGGTCATACTATTAATTATCTACCTAAAAAAATACCTGTAAAACATCTAAGGTGGTCTGTGAACATACAGACAGCGTAAATGAAAATTCACCATCTGTGCTGATAATGCTCCATTCAATGGCCAAAGACCACCTAACAAAACCTTCAATACCAGGCATGGGAATGTGTTTTTGAGTTATTGGTTAGACTTATCAAAGAGTCTTCCAAAACATTATAAACTGCTACGATTGCCCTAGGCTGATCCCTTCCCACAAGAGGTTGACTATAAATCTCTGGTGCTGAAGACACAATGTGTTATAGAGATAGGACGTAGAGGTTCCTGAACTGGAACTGACCTGAAAGACTCCTCCATGAGGACTAGGTTTCATGGTATCAGAAGGGTCCATGCCAGCTTCCAAAGGAGAAAAGCAACCAAGAGTCCTACTGTGGTGCATATGACCTACATCAGTGACCAGAATGGCATTAATGCAACTAGGGCAACCCCAACTATGCAAGCAGTGACAGGCAAATATTTGACAGTAACAATAACTCTTCAATCGGACTTAAAGGCCACTCAACAGGAATAAATCATGCCTGGGATGGGAAACCTAGTCAACTACCCAGAGCTGGTGAAGCCATGGATCTTAGAGGAGAAACTACAACCACCATTTACTAAACCAGAATAATTCTTAACTACATTCTCCATTTTTAACCTTATACCCGCAAATAAGTGTAATTGTCACCCCTTGTCAAGGAAACTTCTATTTCCAACAAATGAAGAGCCCACTTAGAAAAATCACAGCCAGTTACAATGTAGAGTTGTGGAGCACAGTCACCACAGAGATATCTCTGATACAACTCCCGCACCTAAGGAGATAATTGTGGAAGAAGGGGTGGGAGTATTGCAAAAGCCAGAGGATCTGGGAATTTGCTGTGAGATTGCATTTCTTAGGTAAGTAAGAAGCCACACCCATTAGCTTCATCAGCAAGCTTGCCTAAAAGTGAGCCGAACAAGGATGATGCTATAAGGCATGCTATTATAAATGGGTGAAAGGCTCACAAGGCCTCAGTCCTACACAAAGATCCACAGGCAACTGAGTGAAAGACATAGTCTTCCTCAGGGAAGAACACTAACTGGGTATCTAATACCAAATGGTTAGATCTAAATTCATACATACAAGTAACCTTATGTGTATTGAACAATGTGTTTAATGACAGTTAATGGAAAAGGAGGTCATGAATTTGCAAGAGAGCAAGGAGATTTGGAGGGAGGAAAGGAAGGTGATTATAGTATAATGAAAAACACTATTCTCTCTCACACACAATTGGTATTTTAATAGCATACTTTATGAAAAATGGCAAAAGGTTCTACTTGTAAATACAGTGTATTTGTAACATACTTTCCCTTCATCCCTTTCATCTTCTCCAGGGTTATAAAAATAAGATACTTTTAATGATGTTGGTAGTAATTGTGATTGTCCTGCTGTCCTAGAGATGTGTCAATCTACAGCTTCTCCAACAGTCTTAGATATGTTATGACAAGGTGATTCAGATCACCATCCACATTTACCTATGTCTGACTTTTGCTTAGCATTGCACTGGATTGGATTGGTACCCTGGAAAGAAGTTTTTAGTGGCTCCTCCCTGAAGTCTTCCTGGGTCTCTGCCCAAGACACGTTACTTCCTCCCCTATGTTCTCTCAGGGATTTGCTTATACATTAAAGCTATTACTTAACACATTGTGACCTTTTGTAGATCTAAGTACCAGGATTTTGGCACCTTGTTTATAGTTTTAAACATTTAATTCCTCTTCTCTTTAGCTGCTCCCATAGATTTGCTTGAAAAATATTTGATTTCCTCTCTAGGTGAGAGAGTTGAATGACCCCATTCATCTTTCTTTTCTTTTCTTTTCTTTTTTTTTTTTTGAGTTTATTTTAATAGTTCTCTTACCCTGGCCTAAATGAAAAGAAAAGTTGCAGCTGTTTTTATGTTCCACGTTTATCTCTATATTAATTTTTATGACAGTCTTCTTACACTTCTTAGAAAGATATCTCAGCATTTCTCTCAGTTTCCTTTCTGTTGCCAGTATGAAATATTCTGACTAAAACATTTTAGGTGAGGAAAAGGTTTATTCAGCTTACATGTCTCAATCACGATGCAATATTGAGAGAAGTCAAGAGCATAGTGTAAAGGCAGGCCTGCTTGCTAGTCTACATCGTACCTAGAATCAAGGGACTTTCTTAACAGCCAAAATGTGTAGGATGTACCATGGAGGAAGATGCTTGCTAGAGGGCCGACAGAGCAGCATATATTCACCTGGCTCTCTTGCACTGGATAGGTAGGGCTACATACCTAGAAATAATATCGCCTCCTTTATCGATTACCAATCATGCTCCCAGGTCATACTGATTCAGGTTTCCCTCTCAGAGGGATCAGGCTATGTCAAGTTGTCTGTTAATGTTAACCAGGACATTGTTAGTCTGTATTTTATGAATGAACAGTGACACCTTTACCAATTAAAAATCATATTATATATTCAATTAGGGACCAATAATATTTGGGGGGAATGATATATAGTTTTATACTCAGAAAATGGATTTAAATAAGTCAGACAAAATTTCCTGACACTGTCCTACTTCAGAATGTCCATTTCAGTGACCGTGCACTCCTTTTTAGCACTTGACTTCCTGTTATTATGAAAAGCTACCTTTTGTTAGACTCAATATATTTCAGAACTAGACACATCAGGAAAACTGCAACTCTCATTAAATAGAATTGAAAACACCAGAAGCCCCAGAGAGAAGGGAAGATTAGCAGATAGTAACTTGGTAACACTAGCCAAGCCACTGCACTCTGGTTCCCTTTTATTCTGTTTGTTGAACCAGTGACGTCAGAGGCAGTATGAGTCATTTTGTCCTTGTTGAAGGAGTGCACCTGTATCTACATCTCCACAAAGATACTAAGAAGGAAACTGGCGACACATGACTGTTGAGAGGTCATCGGGAATGGAATGGGGAGCAGTGCATAAAACTACTGCAGCATATTACCGGATCCAAGAAGTCTGTCTACTTCAAAACTACACTTATTTCTTCCGACATTTCCTCCTGTTTTCATACTGCATTTTGGTTTTCTTTTACTATGGAAAAAACTTCTTTTTGTGATCAACATCAAGGATTAAGATGGAAATAAGATCTTTTTTTTTCCCCTCAGAGATTTGTCAAATAATACAGGATAATTTTGTAAGAAGTATGGTGAGTCACTTCCAGCTTTGAGGAACAATTCCAGAAGAGCAACAAATGTGAACTCAAGAAGTGCCTTCACATGCCCTCCCCATTCATCCTCTTAGCAAATACTGTTTGGACGCCTACTTGCTGTGTGTGGGGAACTACGGAGTGTTTTAGGGAGACAGAACAGAGCAACGGTTGTTGACCCAGCTCTCAAAACAATGACAGAGAGACTAATCCAGCAGATGCGAAAGTGGCAAACAGAAAAGGAAAGTTTCAAGAAACAGGAGAGGGGAGTGGTGGTTTTTAGAAAAGGCTTTCTCCTCCGTGTGTGAGGGAAGACAGTGCCAATGGACAGGGTAGATAATCAAGTGGCTCCAGGGAAAGGCTAATTTAATGGAGGAAACACCTTGTGCAAAGTCATTGAATTAGTAGCATGCTGGAATCACTTAAAGGTATGACAGCTCTATAAGACAAGGGGGCCGTGGAAGACGATAGGTGCACACAGTTCATGGCATTCACAGTTCCCTTCTGAGCATAGAAGAGCATAATGTGGAAAAATGTCCCAGGAAGAGGACATTAGAATAAATCTATCCAATGAGAAGAGCTCCTTTATGTACCCAATTTTATTCAACCATACATTAAACAAACAAACAAACAACAACAACAACAACAACAACAACAAAAACCAACCATCACTAATAATATTCCCTACCTCTATATCCCCTTTTCTCTTCCAGACAGTTCTGGAAACCTAAATCCTCACACCACACGAGAGTGTGGACTGACCATACAGGGCATCTGACAAACATGTTCCATTCACCAGGATCTTCACCCTGTTAGTCAAGAACTGTTGACAGCCTTTTCCTGTATCATCTGTGTGATGAAGGAGGCCCTAAGAGGGAGAGAAGAGTGAAGCAGAGCAGAGAGAGGGGACATGCTCCCGAAATCCTATCCTTTTAAGTACTCATTTTACATATACTAGTGTGTTTACATTTTCTGAGTGCTTTGACTACTGCATTTTACTGGTGAGAAAACAGGCATTCGTTAACATTCTCTGTGTGATAAAGACAACAAAAATTCTGACCCAGTCTTAGTGACGCTAAAAATATTTTTTCTTTTTAACTTAAATTTTAGTTTATACGTTCGTTATTTATAGCATATATCATTGTGTTTTGACATAAATATACTCTATAGAATCATTGAATCAAGCCAATCAACAGCCATTTTTCTTTGCGTAATAAAGCATTTGAATATATTCTCTGAGCAACTTTCAAATATATGACTTACTGTTAGTGGAAATAACTTTTGCTACCTACATTGGATCTTCTGAATTTATTTCTTTGGGCTAACTTGGCTTTTGTATCATTTGACCAATAATTTGCAAGATGTACCTATCACTTCTGCAATGCAGCCTCCTTCTCATCTTGACTTCTGTGAATTTAGCTTTATGGGGTAGAGAATACTTGCCTTTCGGTGGATGGCTTACTTAATCTAATGTTCTCCAGGTCCATTAGTGTTCCTCAAATGACAGATTTCCCTTTATGAAGGCGGAACAGCATACCGCTGTGTTTACAAACCCACCGCATCTCTTTATCCATTCATCCGATGAGGAAGCTTAAGAAGCAGATTCCATATTCCTACCCCACAGAATAATGATCGGATGAGATGAGTGCCAATATCTCTCAACAATTTGACCTCATCTCTCCCTCCATTGTGGTACTCGATACCCTGTCCATGTGCAATCTTCTGCTTTCTAATCAGACAACATCACAATGGCCAACTAGTCCTTAAATAATAAACCCAGGCCAACAATTTAGTCATGTTACAGTCTGGGACAATTGGACAGGTCAGGAGAAGGCAAATGAGAAGGAAGCAAAATGGAACAAGAGGGGAGGGGGAAGGAAGGGGTCTGGGCATGTATGAGCATTCCCTGAACCAGGTGATTCTTCTAAATTAAATATAGTAATCAGATAAGGGTAACTGAAGAGACAGTGTAGTGAATTGTTCAGTTTGATGCCCTATACACCCATTCTCCCAGGGTAGGGCCCTAGCTTTTAACTCGAGGTAACAAAGAAGAAAGAACTAGGATAAAAAGAAGGTAAGGATCCACCTCAGAGCAAGAGAGAGAGATAAACATGAGATACTAGCTGTCAATCTCCAAGTGGTAAAGGGCAGATGAGAGAAGAAAGGGTTTAGAGAGTGAAAAAGTCATCCCTGCTTGTACACCCTCCTTTAGATGCCTTTAGCATGCTGTGATGTGGCTCGGACAGATACACTCTTTAATCCTTGAGGAATGAGGGTCCTACACATGCATTTGGATTGGGATGGAACGAAGATGCTCAGTCTCTTTGCCCTGAAAGATCATAAACCTTAAGGGCCAATAAAAAATTCCACAAACCTATGGATAGACCTCGGGGCAGCTAGGAAATGTCGGTGTTTTTCTGTCTGACTCAGTAAAAATGAAAACCAGAGCATTGCAGGAGAGATCTCAGTATGTGTGTGTGTATGTGTGTGTGTGTGTGTGTGTGTGTGTGTGTGTTTGTGTGTGTGTGTGTGTGTGTGTGTGTGTGCAATGATGATGATTACACATTGGCATATACCAGCTTAACATCTGAGTTCATAGACGCTTCCATTTCTCTGATAAAGAGAAATGGCCCTCGTGACGCCAGCTGTTTATCTAGTTTCCATAAAAAGCCTTCACGATAGTCAGTGAGTCCTCTAGGACTCAGCAAACAGACATAACAGTGCCCATGCTGCTGCCTACACTTCCTGATGGTGCTGCCGCTGGCCCTTTGCCACTCTCTGCATGAGGGAGAGCTCTCAGTCCCATTCCCAGTTCAGGAATCCTCCATCTCCACAGCCAGCAAACTTAGGGAAGTGTGTATCTCCAGTGTAGCTTTGTATCTGCTGACATTTCCGTCCCTTGATTCTCAATCACCTACACCTCGGTATAGAAAGAATAGGCTGCTGTCTTGTAAGTTGTGTGGTGTCAGAAAGGACTGAACTAAATCAGACAAGAGTATTCATTTGGAGGCTATCGGTTGAACAACCATTCACAAGACAAGTGGGTGGGGCTTGAGTGTAGTTCAGTGGCAGATCACCTGGCATATGTAGGACTCAGGCTAGAGAGGTTAAAAACTAATTAGATGGTAAAAACTGTCTCAGGATGCTTCAGGGAATAGCAAGACGTAGTGTTTTGAGATGTCCTTGAAACAGAAAAGAACACTTTGTTCCTCCGGGTAAGATGATGCGTCTACTCAGTTATCAGAAGCCGTAAAAGAACATCTTGAAAAACTGCCCCCTCAGATAGATGGTAGTGCTTCAACACTGTCTTAAACCTTAAGGCGATAGAACCTGAGATGGAAACATTTCCAAAGCCTCCCGGAAACCATCAGAGTGGAGAGCATCACCTAGTCCGCCTCCTTGTTACACAATCCTTTATTATCTCCTGTTCAAGGTCCCATGCTGTTGCTAAGATGGATCTGAGGTGTTACTAAAGCCAATGATTATCAACCAAGAAACCTCTGGAATGTTAGTGGCCTGCAGGTAAAGATCAAAGGCTGACCCTCAGTCTTCGTTCATAGTTCAAATTTAAGGTCTACTGATACAAAGAGGCTGTAATGTAGAGAAGTCTATGACTATATATATCTGCCTTTAACTTTAAAATACACCCCAAATTCCAAGCAACCAAAAGGGGTGAGATCCATACGAATATTTTAGCAGCAATATAAACTGGATATTTTTGTTTTACAGGGCCCACTATGCAGCCCTGACCTGGAACTTTCTGTAGCATGTGAAGAATACACAGACCATGAACTCACAGATACACCTACGTCTGCCTCCCCATTCCTGGAAGGATTATGTTTTTATGATATGAAATAAAAGTTTTAAGTCTTTGTTAACAATTGAGTGTTTCAATAAGCACATTTGTGAATTAGAGTATGTTATAAAAGCTTAACATGAGGGTGTCGCAGCATTCGTAGTCATGTGGCGAAAACACAAACATGGTTTAGGATTGGTAGTAAAAATTAAAAAAATAACAGAGCTGCTCTCAGTCTGTTCCAGGGAATCTTCTTTTGTGTTACCATGGCGAGTAGCTAGTAAAGAAGCTCCCAGCTGGTCAAAGTGTGGGAACAAGTCATTGTGGGGTTCTTGTACCTAAACAAGAGCCCTACCTCACCCCTTCCAAGGCTCAGGAAATAACAGAAGAGGGAACAGAAAGAAGATAAGAGCCAGACACTTGGCAGGGCGTGAGGTGGGGAGGGAGCAGTGTCTTCTACCCAGAGCAAGCAGCGTTGTACTCATGAGCTCACTGTGACGATGCTTGCCTGCACAAAACCTGCCGAGTCCATCAGCATTTTATCATATATGGAGGGAGGCCCCATGAGGCTCCTCCACTTGTGGGAACTGTGAGCCTTGGGGACAGGGTGTTGTTTTCTGCAGTTGTAAAGCCACTGGTAAAATCTCCATGTCCCCTACTCACATCCATGCAAGCCACCACAACTGGACTCTGAGGGTTGAAAGTAAACACCAAAATATGAGGGAACTTTTGAGGAGGTTTCAGTGGGAGAGGGGAAAGCTCCACAAAGTGTAATGGGGTAATGGATGGTGAAAACAACAACAGTATATTCATGTAAGAAACTGCCAAAGAGTAAAAGGGAGTGAATACACACACAGACACAGACACACACACACAGACACACACACACACACACACACACACACACACACACATGAATCTACTCAGGCAGATAAATCTGCATAACAAAAAACGTGAAGAACCAGTGTTCACATCTCTATTCATAGCACTCAGGAGGCAGAAGCAGGTGGAATTTGAGGTCAGCTTGGTCTCTATAAGTGAGTTCTAGGCCCGCCAGGGCTACTGAGATCTTATTGTCATTATCAACAACAATTATGATTATGATAATAATAATGATAATAATAATAAAATTTTAAAATGATAAGGGCAATTACTGATACAAGATGGATTTTACTTAAATCAGAGTAAAGATTAAAATAGCTGTTAATTAATAAAATTAAAAGGTTTAAAGAAATAATCAACAAACCTAAAATCTAACAGTTTAGTTAAAATTTATCCATACTTCCAACTTTTCTGTATTTCCTGTAATGCAGATATAGGGGAACCATATTGTTTTAAGAAACGCAGTATATTTTTAAAATATTACAGAGTATTTTCCAAGTTCCTCTTTTCTCATTTCATCTAGTCATTCACCAGTTGTAATGCAAAAGTTCATTATGAACCAAGAGGAATTCCGTTAAACAGATTCTTCTCCCATGATGACCTATTGTTCCTGCTTGAATAATCTTAGTACCGCTACTTATTAAGTCCTGTGATTGTCAGTTTCTCTGGAATATCTTCACGCAGTCACCTGGTAAACCTCCAGGTTTTCTTCAGTTTGTCATCTAGAGACAAAGTGTTGTTAGCAGAGTGAGCTGTCTTTAGCAACTCTCAGATGGCTTCCAAAGGCTGAGTGCTTTCCCTGAGGGAGAATATCACTGATCCTTGGACTGTGCCCTGGGTGGCTGGCTCCTCCTCGCTCTAGGTCAGAAAAACAGGCCCCCAATCAAATCCACATCCAGTCTCCCTGGGAAGTTATTTTATGGCTTCCAAAGGTCGCATGAATTAAGAGGCTGGCTGAGGCTTTTATGTGGAAAATGGCGATATAATTTGAAAGGTCATATTTTTTCTAGCTAGTCACTGCACATAAAAATCTGTTTTTATAAGTTCCATTATAAAGGCCCTGTTCCTACAGCAGGAGAACCAGTCTGTGAGTGAAAGAACATGGCTTCCAAGCTGCACTGAGTTGCTGGGTGGGTCTGAGCAAATTTAACCAAGGGTGCCTCAATAGCCTTCTACAGAGAACCAGACCATTATCCGGCTATAACTGGTAGGGAATCAATTATGGTCAGAGGCCTATAAAACAGAGTGTTAGCCAAAGGTTTTCTAATGCCTATCGTTTATAGCACACACTTCAGCTAAACCATCCTCTAAAATGCTTGGGTTACTATAGCTGTGACCTACATCATAGAAACTAATGCTTTGTTCAGGATCTGTGAGTATCCAGAAAGAATCATAGTACTTCCATATTTAACTTTCCTGTCTTAATATCCCATTTTATCAATAGGTGAAGACAATGGAGCCATCATATACTTAGAAAAAATGGCGTATTTTGTTAGCTTCTGAATGGAATATTAACAGTAAGCGAAACCGTCTTAAAATCTGGCTAGATGGGGCTTTCAGACACTCAACCACCAACCAAAGAGCTTACACAGGCTGGGCCTAGGCACCTCTCATATATATATACGATATGTTTAGCTTGATCTTTATGTGGGTCCTGAACAACTTGAGCAGGTCCTACCTCAAAAGCTATTGCCTGTCCATGGCCATCTAGCTGGGCCACCTCATCTACCCGAAGTCCTCAGTGGGAGAGGATGAACCTAACCGCATAGAAACTAGGATGGGAAAATACTCAGGGGTGGCATTCATCTTCCTAAAGTAGAGGTGGAGGGCAGAGGGAGAAGGTGTGGAAGGTTGTGGAAGGGGTGACCAGGAGGAGGGGCAGTGATATGAGGCTCAAACATTTTATCATACTCTAAAGAGACTGCATATGCTTTATTAGTCACCCCTTCTTCCTCTTAGTCCTCAATTCCCTACAGCTGCTGAACTGATGTTGTGGTTGAATTTCCCATTCTTAATTCTTTATGTAAATAGAATCGAACACTGGATAGTCTTTTGTGTCTACTCTCATTGAGAAAAATGTTTTCAAGCGTTAGCTGGGCTGAATCTTGAAGCACTATTTTCTCTGACTCACATACACATGCCATATTTTCTGAGCACATGTGCATGTGTTTGCTGGTGCTCACACGGGCTACAGACACTGAGTCCCTAGACCTGGTATTGCAGGGAGTTGTGAACCAATAACATGGTGGTGCTATGAACTAAACTTGGGCCGTTTGAGAGAGCAGTCAGTACCTATTCTTAACCATGGAGCCATCTCTCCAGCGCCTTGATGTCCTTCTGCATTTTATAAAGATCCAACTTAATTTATATATGACTGCTTGATTTTACTTAAATGTACTGAAAAATTTCTATGCTCTTTTATCAATTATCCAATTGAAAATTAACTATACCTGATATTAGGTTGTTTTATAGTTCACTGCTTCATAGGTTTATTATGAGCAGGCAGGTTTATTATAACCATCATAATTGGCTATAATAATTTTTATGTGCATGTATGTGTATGCATGTGTTTTGGGGTATATATGAGTATGTGTTCATATGCATAATGCACTGGCAAGTTTTCTTACACATGTGTGCATTTGTGGAGGCTAGAGGTTGACACAGAGAATCAGCTATGGCTTTTGATATTATTATATATTTATTGTGTAAGATGGGGTTTCTCACTAGACCTTGAGCTCATTGTTTTGGCTAGACTGGCTAAGAACTGAGACACTGTGATCTACTTGTGTCTGCCTCTGAGCACTGGGGTTTCAGATGCACATGACTCCTGGCTTTCTATAGGATACTGTGCAAACTTTGGATCAGATATTTGCACAGTAAGCATTCTACCAACAAACATTTCCTTGACTCTTTGGTCACTGTAACATTTTTTATTGGATATTTTATGTATTTACATTTCAAATGTTATCCCTTTTCTCCATTTCCCCACCTTCCCCTGCCTCTATGATGATGTTTTCCCTGCCACCCACTTACTCCCACCTCACCACCCTGGCATTCCTCTATCCTGGGGAAATGAGACTTCACATGACCAAAGGCTTCTCCTCCCATTGATGCCAGACGATGCCATCCTCTCTTACACATATGCGGCTGGAGCTATGGGTCCTTCCATGTGTACTCTTTGGTTGGTAGTTTAGTTCCTGGGAGCTCTGGGGGATCTGGTTGGTTGGTATTGTTGTTCTTCCAGACACCTTAGTCCTTGCTCTAACTCCACAATTGGGGTCTCCATATTCAGTCTGATGGTTAGCTGCAAGCATCCTTATCTGTATTAATAGGGCTCTGGCAGAGCCTCTCAGGAGACATCCATATCAGACTCCTGTCAGCAAGCACTTCTTGGCACCAGCAATAGTGACTGGGTTTGGTGACTTCATATTGGATAGATCCCCAGATGGGACACTCTCTGGATGGCCTTCAGTCTCTGCTCCACTCATTGTCCCTGTATTTCCTTCCATGAGTATTTTGTTCCGCCTTCTAAGAAGGACTGAAGCATCCACATTTTGGTCTTCCATCTTCTTGAGCTTCATATGCTCTATGAATTGTATCTTGAGTATTCCCAGCTATTGGGCTAATATCCACTTATCAGTAAATGTATACCATGTGTATTATTTTGTGACTGGGTTACCTCACTCAGGATGATATTTTCTAGTTCCATCCATTTGTCTGTGAATTTCATGAAGTCAATGTTATTAATAGCTGAGTAGTACTCTATTGTGTAAATGTACTACATTTTCTGTATCCATTCCTCTGTTGAAGGACATCTGGGCTGTTTCTAGATTCTGGCTATTATAAATAAGACTGCTATGAACATAGTGGAGTATGTGACCTTGTTATATGTTGGAGCATCTTTTAGGTATATGTCCAGGAGTGGTAATGCTGGGTCCTCAGGTAGCACTATGTCCAATTTTCTGAGGAACCGTCAGACTGATTTCCAGAGTGGTTGTACCAGCTTGCAATCACACCAACAATGGAGGAGTGTTCCTATTTCTCCACATCCTCTCCATTATCTGTTGTCACCTGAGTTTTTGTTCTTAGCTATTCTGATTGGTGTTGAGGTGGAATCTAAGGGTTGTTTTGATTTGTATTTCCCTGATGACTAAAGATGTTGAACATTTCTTTAGGTATTTATTGGCAATTTGATATTTCTCAGTTTTTTTTTTAGTTTAGTCTCAATTTTTTGTTTAGCTCTGTACCCCATTTTTTAACAGGGTTATTTGTTCTCTGGAGTCTAACTTATTGAGTTCTCTGTGTATATTGACATTAGCCCTCTATCAGATGTAGGATTGGTTAAGATCTTTTCCTAATCTGTTGGTTGCCATTTTGTCCTGCTCACAGTGTCCTTTGCCTTATAGAAAGAAGCTTTGCAATTTTATGAGGTTCCATTTGTCTATTGTTGATCTTAGAGCATAAGCCATTGGTGTTCTGTTCAGGAAAGTTTCCCCTGTGCCTACGTGTTCAAAGTTCTTCCCTACTTTCTCTTCTATTAGCTTGAGTGTAGCTAGTTTTATGTGTAGGACCTAGATACACTTGGACTAGAGCTTCGTATAAACAGATAAAAATGGATTAATTTGCATTCTTCTACATGCTGACCTCCAGTTAAACCAGCACCATTTGTTGAAAATTCTGTCTTTTTTTCACTTTATGGTTTTAGCTCATTTTTCAAAGATCAAGTGATCATAGGTGTATGGGTCCATTTCTGGGTCTTCAGTTCTATTTTATGGATCCACCTGCCTTTCTCTGCTCCAATACCATTCAGTTTTTATCACAATTACTCTGTAATACAGCTTGAGGTTAGGGATGGTGATTTCCCAAAATGTTCTTTTATTATCAAGAAAAGCTTTCACTATCCTGGATTTTTGCTTTGCCAAATGAATCTGCAAATTTCTCTTTCTAATTCTATGAAGAATTGAGTTGAAATTTTGATGGAGATTGCATTGAATCTATAGATTGCTTTCGGCAAGATGGCCATTTTTACTATATTAATCCTGCCAATCCATGAGCATGGGAGAGCTTTCAATCTGCTGAGATCTTCAATTTCTTTCTTCAGAGTCTTGAAGTTCTTGTCCTACAGATATTTCATTTACTTGGTTAGAGTCACACCAAAAAAAATCGTATATTATTTGTGACTATTTTGAAGGGTGTTGTTTCCCTAATTTCTTTCAGCATGTTTATCCTTTGAGTAGAAGAAGGCTACTGATTTGTTTGAGTTAATTTTATATCCAGCCACTTTGCTGAAGTTGTCTTTCTGCTGTGGGAGCTCTCTGGTAGAATTTTTGGATTCGCTTATGTATACTGTCTTATCATCTGCAAATAGTGATATCTTGACTTCCGCCCTCTGAATTCATATTCCTTTGATCTCTGTTGCCTAATTGCTCTGGCTAGTACATCAAATACTATGTTGATAGGTAGCAAGAGAGTGTGCAGGCTTGTCTTGTCTTTGATTTTAATGGGATTTCTCTGAGTTTCTCTCCATTTAGGTTGATATTGGCTATTGATGTTGGTTTGCTGTATATTGCATTTACTAAACTTAGGTATGACCCTTGAATACCTGATTTCTCCAATACTTTTAGCATGAATGAGTATTGTATTTTGTCAAAGCTTTCTCAGCATCAAGTGAGATTATCATATGTTTCTTGCCAGTCCTAGGGATTTGAATTTGTTTATATAGTGGATCACATTGATGGATTTCTATATATTGAACCATCCCTGCATCCCCAGGATGAAGCCTACTAAATCATAGTGGATAATCATCTTGATGTGTTCTTGGATTTGGTTTGTGAGAATTTTATTGAGTATTTTTGCATCAATATTCATACGGGAAATTGTTTTGTAGTTCTTTTTCTTTGTTGGGTCTTTTTGTGGTTTAGGTATCAGTGTAACTGTGGCTGCATAGAAAGAATTGTTTAGTATCCCCTCTGTTTCTTTTTTTATGGAATAGTTTGAAAGTATTGAAATTAGATCTTCTTTGAAGGTCTGATAGAATTCTGCACTAAACCTATATAGTCCTGGGCATTTTTGCTTGGGAGATTTCTAATGAGTGCTTCTATTTCATTGGGGGTTTGGAGCTGTTTAGATGGTTTATTTGATCCTGATTTAACTTTGGTACCTGGTATCTGTCTAGAAAATCAGATTTTCCAGTTTTGTTGAGGATAGTAGTATGATCTGATTATTTTTTGAGTTTCCGCAGTTTTGTTGTTATTTCTCCCTTTTCATTTTTGATTTTGTTAATTTGGATACTGTCTCTGTGTTCTCTTGTTAGTCTGCCTAATGGTTTATTCATCTTGTTTATTTTCTCAAAGAACCAGCTCCTGGTTTTGTTGATTCTTTGTATAGTTCTATAGTTGTTTCCACTTGGCTGATTTCAGCCCTGAGTTTGATTATTTCCTGCTACCTACTCCTCTCGGGTGTATTTGCTTCTTTTTGTTCGAGTTGTTAAGCTGCTAGTGGATGCTCTCTCCAGCTTCTTTATGGAGGCACTCAGGGCTATGAGTTTTCTTTTTAGTGCTGCTTTCACTGTGTCACACAAGTTTGTATTTGTTCTGCCTTCATTTTGATTGAACTCTAAATAGTCTTTTATTTCTTTCTTTATTTCTTCCTTGATCAAGTTATCATTGAGTAGATAGATGGTCAGTTTCCATGTGTATGCAGGGTTTCTGTTGTTTTTGTTGCTTTTGAAGTCCAGCCTTAGTCCATGGTGATCCAGTAGGATACATGGGATTATTTCAATGTTCTTGTATCTGTTGAGGTTTGTTTTGTGTTTGAGTGTATGGTTGATTTTTGAAAAGGTACCATGAGGTGCTGAGAAGAAGGTGTATTCTTTCGTTCTAGGGTGAAATGATCTGTAGGTATCTGTTAAATCAATTTCGTTCATAACTCCTGTTAGTTTCATTGTGTCTCTGTTTAGTTTCTGTTTCTGTGACCTGTCCATTGGTGAGAGTTGGGTGTTGACATCTCCTACTATTATTATTTAAGGTTCAATGTGCACTTTGAGCTTTGACTTTTTTTTTTTTTACAAGTGTGGCTGCCCTTGCATCTGGGGCATAGATGTTCAGAATTAAGAGTTCATCCTGATGGATTTGTACTTCGATGAGTATGTAGTGTCTTTCCCCATCTTTTTTGATAACTTTTGGTTGAAAGTCTATTTTGTTGAATATTAGAATGGCTATTCCAGCTTGATTCTTGGGCCAATTTGCTTGGAAAAAAATTTTCCAGACTTTTACTTTGAGGTAATGTCTGTCTTTGTTACTGAGATGTGTTTCCTGTGTGCAGCAAAATGCTGGATCCTGTTTATGTATCCAGTTTCATTGGCTATGTCTTTCTATTGTGGAATTGAGTCCATTGATGTTGAAAGATATTAGGAACCAATGATTGTTAATTCATGTTATTTTTGTGGTTACAGGTGGAATTATGTTTATGTAGCTATCTTCTTTGGGGTTTGTTGTGAAAAGATTAATTTCTTGCTTTTTCTAGGGTGAAGTTTCCTACCTAATGTTGGACTTTTCCCTCCCTTATCCTCTGTAAGACTGAATTAGTGGAAATATATTGTTTAAATTAGGTTTTGTCTCACAATATCTTGGTTTCTCCATCTACGGTAATTGCAAGTTTTTCTAGGAATAATAGCCTGGGCTGGCATTTTTGTTCTCTTGTCTGTATGTCATCTGCCCAGAACTTTCAAAGTCACTGTTGAGAAGTTGGGTGTAATTCTGATAGGTCTGCCTTTATATGTTACTTGACTATTTTTCCTTACTGATTTTAATATTCTTTGTTCTGTATATTTTTGGTGTTTTAATTATTATGTGACAAGAGGAATTTCTTTTCTGGTCCCATCTGTTTGGTGTTCTGTAGGCTTCTTGTATGAAGCCTATAGGCATTTCTTTCTTTAGAATAGGGAGGTTTTCTTCCATAATTTTGTTGAAGATTTTTCCTGGCCCTTTGAAATGGAAATCTTCACTCTCTTCTATACCTATTATTCTCAGGTTCAGTCTTTCCATTGTGTCCTGGATTTCTTGAATGTTTTGAGATAGCAGGTTTTTGTTTTTGTATTTTTCTTGACTGTTGTTTTCATGTCTTCTATGGTACCTTCTGTACCTGAGAGTCTCTCTTCTATATCTTGTATTCTGTTGGTGATGCTTGCATCTGTGACTCCTGATCTCTTTCCTAGGTTTTCTGTCTCCAGGGCTGTCTTCCTTTGTGTTTTCTTTACTATTTCTTTTTCTATTTTTAGATCCTGAACAGTTTTGTTCAATTCCCTCAGCTGCATGATTATGTTCTCCTGTACTTTTTTAAGGGATTGTGCTTCCTCTTTAAGGGCTTCTATTTGTTTACTTGCATTCTCTTGTATTTCTTTAAGGGAGTTTTATAGGCCCTTCTTAAAGTCCTTTATCATCTTCATCAAATGGGAATTTAGATTTGATTCTTGCTTGATAGGTATGCTGGGGTAACCAGGATTTGCTGTGGTGGGAGAACTGGATTCTGATGTTGCCAAGTCAAATTGGTTTCTGCTGTTCTCTTATGCTTGATTCTCGCCATCTGGTTATCTCTGGTGTTATCTGGCCTCCCTGTCTCTGACTGGAGTCTTTCCTCTCTGTGAGCCTGTAATCCTGTGATCCTGGATGTGTCAGAATACATGGGGAGTTGAGCTGCAACTGGAGTGTGGTCTGTGTGGGTTTGGATCCAGAGCCGAGGCTCTTCTATCGTTACTGTTGGAAATCAGAAGGCATACGGGTCTCTGCAGGCAATCTGTGTCCAAGGGTCTCAGGGTTGCTGGTATGCCAGGTATTGGGCAGGATTTGGGATCTCACCTGTGATGCTGGATGTGTTAAAATTGTTTTTTAAAAAACACACTTTCAAAGATTTTTAATGTATACTGTTTTTCACATTTTAATGTATACTTTTCTAAGTTTTATTATTGTATTATTTTTGATAGCGTATCTAGTACTGCTTAGATGTGACATCTTTAATTTATTTAAGTTTGAATTATTTGCTGCTAATATGTGAAATAAATTGATCTTTGCAGATTGATTATATATGTAAAAATGTGGCTAAGCTGATTTATTAGTTTTTATGTTTTTCCTAAAAATTTTCTCTAAGTACAATTATAAACTCTGGAGTTGGAGGGATGATTTAACAGTTAAGAGTGCTTGCTGCTCTTCCAGAGGACCTTATTTCTGTCCCTAACACCAGAGGATGCCCTTTTCTGGCCTCCTCAGATCCTGTACTCACATGATCTCACACCAATACACTAGTTCACATCAGTGAATGAATGAATAAATCAATCGATCAATGAATTAAAAAAGCACAAGTGTGTCTAGATCTATGTCCCCCTTTCTAGTCTGGGTTTCTTGTTTTTGTGGCTGTTAATTTTCTTTCACTGGGCAAAGTACCTGCAATGATCATCATAAAATAATGTTTTCCCAACATGTTTGGAGTTTTGAGCCTGTGGTGTCATAGTACATAGTGAGAGAGGTGGGACTGAAGGAAGGCCTGGCCAATTCAGGATGTTGTGAAGAGGGGAAGGAGCAAGGGTCTGAATAGCCCCTTCCAGTAAATAAGCCCAGTGACCTAACTTTCATGAGGCCCAATCGATAAGGTTCCAGCATCTTCCAATTGTACAGCAGACTGGTGTTTGGCCTTGAACACAAAGGTAAAGGGCAATGTTTCAGATCTAAAGTGTAGTACTGGTTTTGCTTGTTTGTCTTTGTTTTTAATTTAAATATTCTAACTGCAATGTTGAAAAAATGACAATGAGGAAGAAGATGGGTTTTCCTTGCTTCTGATCTTAAATGAAAAAAGCATTCAGTTTTTGCCATTAAGCACAATAGTAGCAGTCAGATTTTTTTATAGATGTCTTCGTCAGTTTGCGGAAGTTCATTTTGTCTAAGTTTATTGCATGGTTTTATCATAAAACTTTCTTAGGTATTTGTGAAATGCATTCTGTGTATTTATTAATATGCCATGTGGATTTCCTCCACCACAACACTGTAGTAGGTTTTGTTTACTTCATTTCTTCTGAAGGGAAGTTGAGAAGGCCAATTTTGCCTTCGGGTGCAGCCTTAGGTAGCTTTTACTTAAAGAGATGACAGAAGCATTATTTATAATCCAATCAAACTTAAAGCAGTTTTCAAACAGTTCTAGAGTACTAGTTGTCTACCACTGTCATGTCCATGGAAGTTGCAAAGTTCCCACTAAGGCACATTCATGATGTAATATTTTCAGGTTGCAGAAGCTTCTACTTCAGTGACTTAGATACCTCATTGCTGTCATACAGTGGTTATACACTGCACACTTTCTTGTCCCCCAACACGTCTTTCTTGGCTACTGTTACTTAATCTCTGCCTCTCACAGGACACTTTTCATGTAGTGTTTCCTTTAGTCTCATGTGCCTATGAGATCACATGCCACTGTTATCCTCATCTGTAAAAAAAAGAGAAGACAATTGTGAATTGCTGCAACTGAGAGTCAATCTCACACTGTGATATTCTGTCAAAGTGAGCATGCTTGGGGTAGAGGGAACACCAGCTAAACTGAGGGTTGACTAATTCTGACGGGTTGCATGAGAATTCAAGCAAAGCTGACTGAAACCCCACAGCTCTTTTATGTTAACAGGGGTGGGTCCAACTTCCTTGTTGGACATCAGGTACTATGTGACATTTCCTGGCTGGCAAATTTAATTGCTGGTAGGAGATTGTCTCAGTAGTACCCTCTTATCTGGGGAAGAAGTGTGCTGTGTTGAAAGGCCATTTTGGAATGAAAGTAGAACAAGATTAAAGAGGCAACATCACAGAGCCACGTGGATTGCAGGCCACCTGTGTAGGGGACAATTAAATGTTAAGAAAAGCAAGGCAGTCTGGGGGGGTGTCTGACAGCGTGATTCAGGCCAACAGACAAATATAAACATGCTGGATTTCTTCCCATAGAATGCACTCATTAATTCTCCAGCAGGAACTTTGATGAGCCAAATTGTGATAATTTACAAAAGGGTGAGAAAAAAATGTAGCAGACACTATTGACTTCCCAGGAAAGCCAAGTCTTCATTTCCAGTGTAATCTTACCTATTTGCAAGTGTGCCTGGGATGTAACTGGGCTTTCCTCTTTTCCAAATCAATGAAAACCCAATGCATTGACCTTTCTGATCTACTTTAAAACAGTGCTTAATATCATACCGTCTATTTATTCTTTATTTTCCTTTGCACAAACACTTCTGGCAGAGCAAGTTGGCCATATGGTTTATGAATTAATCAATAAACTCATTCTTTAGAACCACTGTTTGCTCACTGTAGTCAATTCTCATGAACCCATTAGAGCAGGAACAAGGGATAACAAACGTAAATCTCAATGACTTCCCCTATCTTCACTGGTCACATTCTGGATATTTTTTACAGTCATCACTGTTATTGTCATTGTAACCAGTTCATTTCCTTGAAATTTTACTCTCATACATGATCAGGTTTGATAGTTTTATTTTCCATGAAAAGAAACTGAAACTTCTACCAGTAATTCAAGTTGATTCTTTCGTGCCTCATTAGTATTGGTTATCTCCAGGAGGAAGTTCCATAGGCCTTTATGTGGGGTTACTGCACTACAGCTAGTAGCTAGAGACAACCGTTGCTTCAGGCCAACAGGTGAAAATACCAAGGACTTCAATGTGGAGCTTAGAGAAGCTGCCTGGGGCTGAGGGAGATGGAGATAGGGCACAGAGGCAGCATCTTCTGGAACTCCAGTTCCCTAGTGGGCCTCAGCAATTTAGATGCTAACTCACTCTCCAGATCTCCCCTTTGTCCATCTATTTATCCTCTATACATCCACTGACTACTGTGTGACAGGAGTTTTGCTGGATGTTTGGAACCAACATTAAGATACATTTAAACCCTAACCATACATAACTTTTTGTTGCGTATACTTCTCTATGCTTTATAACTTCTAGGGGGCAAAATATCTTTGAGATAGTGATTTATAACTGGTGATCTGATTATAGATGTGGAGTTTTGGAAAAGAATTAGCTGGTACGCAGATGGATGGCACTAGCTACTCAGCCAGCTTCTCCGCTTGGGCTGCTTTTTTTTGTTCTCTTTGTAGTTTCACATGGGCAGCCAATATGGCTATGTGATCTTAACAGCAATATAGAGGGTAGAGAGATTATGAACCAATAGCAGAGAGGAGGATGGTTTGGAAGCTCCTATGGGCTGTCAAGATGTTGGATAACGCTGAGGTTTTGTTGTTTTCTTTAAGTCTGGAGTAGTGACAGGGATTTTGTTGGCCTTGTTTAACTCTTGTGCTTTGCACCGACAGTTGCTAGGGTCAAATATATATGGGGACACAGGATAGGACATGTGTGCTAACTTCACAAAGCTATGACAAACACATTGCCAATTGTGTTTCAGGCAGGAAGCAGACACTACTCCCAAACTGAAAATCATTTAATCAAGGAGCTATTTTCAAAGGGGTTGAGAAAGGAAACACAATCCAAGACAGTGCCTCCCAGAGCTCAACACAGCAGGCAAGCATCATAAGCAATAAGAGTGTTTATAAATCCCTAGACTTAGAGACTAAATAGTCAATCCTTTGAAGATGACCATCTGACAAGAGTTAGAGATTGTAACAGGGTAAAGATAACTCAAGGAGCCTTTCCTAAGAAAAAGGGCCTGGCTTTTATTAGTGCTCCTAGTATCCCAGTGAGAAGTCCAGGAGTAAAGAAGGCCTTGCATAGAAGGCATCCATATTAGTCTCAAAGATAGTACAGAAGATAGATACAGAAGTTGGGAAGTCTGGAGAGAGAAGCATAAGTGGTCCATCATATTTATACTAGCTGTTGTTCCCGGAAAGAGAGTAGAGTAGAATTTGTCCACTGTTTGAACACTGTTTGTGTTCTTCCTGCTAAGGAAGTAAAATCAACAGAGAAACTAGAGATATAGATGGTGGTCTGGACTGGCTAAACTCAGAGGGCAGTAATGGAGGAGCTTCTAGACGTAGCATTTGCCATACAAAGGGAGGAAAGTATGACCCCATTGAAGCCATTTCCATGAAAGAGACTTCAAAGAGCTGGGAAAGTCTTGGATGGATTAAGGCACATGCCACAAAAACAATGACAGACAGGCTTAGGCATAGAAGTTACCTGAGTTTAAAAGGACTGCTCTTCATAGGAAAGCTTTTCTCTATACTTCCCTTTATTCATGAGGTTGAGAATTGTATGTAATTCCATATCTATCATTAATTCCTTCAGGGAATCTAAAGGAACTGAGTTATGAGCTGTCCAATATCCAATACAGATTGCTTATTTCCCTCTTTCCTATGTCCTGTCCTGTGTTGTCTTTCTTCCTTCATTGTGCTTGAAATGCCTTCAGTTCTCATATCTGACTTAGCTCATTTCTAATGCAGCAACAAAATACCACAGACTGGGCAATTTACAAATAATAGAAATGTATTTCTCCCTCTCTTGGAGGCCAAGAAATCCAAGATCAAAGGGCAGGTGTGTAGTGAGGGCTGTGTTCTACTTCCAAGGTGGTACATGAGATGTCACAACCTCTAGAGGGAAGGAACAACTTGCTCTTGCATGGCGGCCAAAGTGGAAAAGGTGCCAAATTCCCTCTGATAAGGACTTTTATGGTAATATTAATTCATTCGTGAGATCAGAACCAAATGCTATACCTCCAAAGACAGTTTCACTGAGGATTAAGCTTCATTCACTTGAGGTTTGGTGGGGACACATTCAGAACGTGGCAATATCTATTTTCTTTAGCTTGCATAGTCCTCCCATGGCAGGTGCTATGTAATAAGCCCAGGAATCTTAGATTCTAACAAGAAGAGAAAAAAAGAATAAAATTTAAGTATCTTAACTAGTAATAAATGGTATCGAGAAAGGGGGATAAATAATCAAGATTTGAGGTTTAATGGTGAATTTGAATAAAGGGATCATCAGACAACACATGGGAAAGGTCTGGTGGATGGCAAGGGTATCCTCCAGAGATAGTGTATGACTCAAATTAAACTGTAAACACTATGGATCCTGTGAGAAAGGCCAGAAGCAGGAAGCTATTGCAATAAGCTGGGGAGAAATCATGGAAGCTATCTATGTTGGATGTGTTAAAAAGGTCAGCTTTTGGTTATATTTTGAAAGTAGAGCTACTGAGATTTACCATTCAATAGGCTTTGAGATAAAGAGAAAGAAAAACCAAAATGGAGCTATGATTTTTAGCCAGAACACTGGAAGAATGAGAGAGCTGTTATCCGAGTTCTTTCATTGTGGCAAGGGCAATATAATATGGGCCCTTTAGAAAAATGTGTGTGTGTGTGTGTGTGTGTGTGTGTGTGTGTGTGTGTGTGTGTGTGTGTGTGTGTGTGTGTATACACATGAGTGTGTTCATTATTTTTGCAGATAATTTTTGTAGTTGATATACTCAAGCGAAAACTTCAGCCAGGAAAAATTTACTTCGGTTCTTGGATCCAGGACATGCTGTTGATGGTTTCTTGATCTCATATTTTCCTAAAAGATCTCAGGATCTCTAAGATCACGTTTTCACGATCTTAGGCAGACCAATACAGCGGTGGGAGCATGTGGCAAAGTTCTTCAACTCGTGGTGGTCAGGAAGCAGGAGGAAAACACTGGTATGAAGAACAGGTACATCCTTTGAAAGCCTTCCCTCAGTGATCTACTTCCTCCATGAGCTTCCACTGCCTCTGTGTATAATGCCACCAGCTGCCTAACAAGCACTCGACACAGGAGACCAGCAAGGATCCGCATTCAAATCACAATGAACGAACCAAGCTGTGGGAAGGATCCAAGGGGGAACAGTGTAATCAGCTGTAAGCTGCCATCCACTCATCTCTCATAAAGGCGGTGGCTGCCTCTCACATCCAGCTGCTGTATTCCAAACCACACGATGGTGGCATCAGAATGGACCAACAAAGAATATTTTCAACCTACCAGCTCTAGTCTCCTGTCACCAGCTAGTGATCTCTGTCCTTCCCACAGATATCAGAACACCTGGGGTTTACTCTTTATCACTACAACTGATCACTTCCTCCTCTCCTCACATGCTCAGGTTGTTTACGGAACCTAGATTTTAATGCTGCCAGTTAGTCTCCTTCCATTCATGAATCTGGCCCATACTTTCCTGGGAAAACCAGTGATGTGTTGTAGCTGACTACTATTGGGTTTTAGGGGCCAATTTTCTATTTTAGGAATTTTCTTCAAGCTTTATGGTAAACAAAATCATTTTAAAAACTTAAAATAATATAAGACAGTATTGTAGAATTTAAAATCAAGGTAAAGAGTTAAGATATATCACTTCATAATGAACTTACTAATTTCATATAGACCTGAGGTGTGTTTATACTCATTTTTATCTGTATTCTGGAAATGTTTCACAATATTATGTCTCTTTCCCGAAATATGCTTCCAGAGAATTCCTGTCCACGCTCCAAATTGCCATGTAGGAGTGTTTTTACGCCATGGAAATTGTGCCTACTCTTCTTGGAGATCAAGTCTCGACCAGCATGCTCCCCCCAGCAAATGTCATCCTTAGCATTGCCTCACAGTGGCTGACAGAAACTGAAAATGGCAGCCGGTAGACACATAGAGATCAGCTTAGTAATCCCCAGTGTCACATAGAGTATTTACTTGACAATGATTGTTTCAAAATTCTGAGCTGTTGCCCCAGGACTCCTTGGAGATGGTTTTGAAGTAGCCACATCTACAATCCGTACTTCTTACTCTCCCATTAGCAATGACAAAGATTTATGTGGTATATAACAGAAAGTGAACAGAACTACGTCCTAAGGAGTTCCCTGGAAAACAGCTTGGCATTAAATCAGGAATCTGACTTCCACCAATAATAAATCCCAATTTAAAAAAAAAACCAACTCAATTAAAGGAGCTGACCCTTGTTGGTCTCCCAAAGGACTTAAGTCCAGTTCCTTGAACTCCTGTCAAGTGGCTCACGATCTTCTGTAACTTGAACTTCTTGGCATCCTCTCCTAGACTGGTCAGGTACCTGAAAACACATGTCCCTCCCTACATAGGTAAAAAACCATATACATAAATAAAAACTAGTAAAATAAATGTAAAATTATGCAATTGAAAAATAATGTATTTCTCCAGTGTTTAAGGAGCAAATAAAGAGATGCAATGTATAAATAGGATGGTGGAGGAGTAGTTTTTTAGGTGCGTGAGTGTTGGGGGAGTGTGGGTGTGCCTCTGTGATAAATAAGCACAGTCACAAAGAGCTCCTGTTGGGTGTAAAACAGCTCTCATGTAGGTAAAACCAAATGAAGCTCACTTCCCCTTCCAGGTTTCCTGAAGCTAACCTTTTTCCTTCCTTTTTACAAGCCTTCCCCACAAATAGAGCTGGCGAAAAAGTATCTGTTACAATGACCCCGGCCTTACCATTCATGGCAAATCTCTCCAAATTATAGGCTTTTCCTCACGGAGACCATTTACAGTGGGCATAATGCAAGGCTGTGTTCAAGCATGCCACTCTTTGAACGAGCTGTACTGTGTTATTACCACACTAAACTAGAGTGGCCAGTTTTTCTATAAATAAATATTCCCGTCGCTGGGTAGATGGAACCTTCAGTAGCAGTTTCTGCATTATTGATTTCCTGGTTTCTTGCTTCTCTGTTGGGCGTGACTTTGGAGTTGTTTTGACAAAAATTCTTGTAAACACTTGACTGTTGCCAGACGCAAGAAAAATCCGATTAGCAGGAAATCAATAACGTTATTTCTCAGTCGGGATCCCTGTCATTCACCCATCTCTGAGCCAGGTGAGAAGGTTTCAGTAGGATCATGCCTTCTCCCTGGAGTCTATTTGTTTCTCTGCAATGGTCCTTCAATTTTTCTCCACTGGAAATGAAGGTAATAATGACAGTCGTCCTCTTCTGTGAGAACAAAGCAAAGATGATCAGCTTTGGCAAAGATTTAATCACCCACTCTGGAAGATGCACTATGTCCACAGGTTATGAAGAACAGGGACTCCCTGGAAGTTGGAGGGCTCCTCACAAACCCTCAACTCCCCTTTGTGTTTTCCAGGAGGTCGGTATGTTGTTTCTGTTGTCTTTTTTTTCTTAAAAAAAAATTTCGAGGCATTGTAAGGTAGGGTGTTTTGTAAGACTTAGATAGCATCTGCCATCCCTGATGGTCATGTTTTGTGTTACTGTGACTATCTGTCATCGGTTCAAGTTCCTGGACAGAAATCCCTAGTTCAGTTTCTGTGCTTTCAGCCAAATCCTGTATTAGAGCTGCAGCAGATACTTGACCATATCATCAAACTGCTATGCTAGCTAAACTGTATTGCAGCTCTACTCTCATTTTGTGCCTCCATGCTGACTGAACCCTTTCTGATGAGCCTACTTTCACATACCAGTTCAGTTCCACCAACTAAACTTTAACTCCCACAGAGACAAGGGCTGGGAAGCACTGACCTAGCTGCCTTCAAATTTCAACATTCATGATATCACTTTGCAGATGTCTGGATCAGTTTTTGACTCAATATATCCCAGCAGAACCCAAGAATCTGCATTTCTATTTCGTCCCCAGGAGTTAGAACTGCCACAGATGTCTGACCATACCAACAAACTGCTATGCTAGTTTATCATATGTTGTAGCTGGCCTTGAATTTACAGTTTCTACTCCGTTCCTGTCACAGAACAACTAGAGTAGCCAAGGAACCCCAGCACTGGATCTCTACACAAGTTACTCCTGATTTGTATACTTCCAGATAAGGGTGAAAATTCCAAGGAAGGATATCTAGGAAGAGTTAGATTCTCTAAAAGTTTGCATATGTACTTGTGACTTTATGTACCTTTCTACAAAGGGCTTGAGGGAACTACTAAGCCACAAAGAACTGGGTCACTTCATATTGGAGATATGTTTCAGTGTTTCAGTTTCCTTAAATATGAATTCTAGAAGAAAACAATTCATTCTATAAGCTTATTTGTGGATCATATTTACTATGTGCTAAAAATAGTATATTTTCCTCATTTTACTATCATTTGCTCTGAATCATCAACGCCAATACAATTTCACATTGGCAAGTGTACCTTGCACACTGCCAGGAAGATACAGTGACATTCTGAAAACCATGAAGTCCAAGAGTGAACTATGGCACAAAACACAACAGCTTTCTCCTAACAGGACAAGCTTCTACAATGACCATTTCTCATCCCTCCTTTCCCATTCATCACTGAACTTCTTTCTCCTCTGTTGTTCAGCCTTTCTCTACAGGACCCAATTCTAGAAGAAAACACTTTCAGTTCCCAAACAGCTATACTTGTTTCCCAATTACCACCAGACTTTGCAAAACAGAAACAAATTTATTCCTGCATCAGCTCTTTAGGAACCCCAGAACATCTCCGCACCAGCGTTGTTTCCACATACTTAAGACAGTAAGGATGGGTAGGCTGCATTGGGCCCATGTGCTCTGACTTTGGTTACAAATTATTCAACAGACAAGATCACATTACTTGCCAACAGATGGGGCTGGAGATATAGGTGATGAAGAGAGTTATAAATTGAAATTTCTTTATGAGATATCCTTAAGGGTTGTGAAATTATGAGAGGTGAAGTTTGGGATGTAAACAACAGATAGAAAAGAGTCCAGAAACTGTATCATGGAAAGCAGATCATAGGCCACCTTTTCTGCACCAGGTTATGGTATCTACCCATGACAGAAGGTGACACTCTGCCAAGGGGTCTCTGTGTTTTAAAATGAGATATAAAATAGAAGTATGTGAATGGTTTCCTCAATAGCACAACTTGATCCCTTCTCAAACTTGCTTTTCTCTTTGAATCAAATGCAGCTTCAACTCTTAAGACATATTAGGTTCTCCAGCCCCATTTTTTATTTAAGAATGGTTTTCTTTACTTTTTGAGCAACATTACTTCCTGATGTAATGCTCATCTGACACACAGATGTTTTATATCCATGAAAGAGTAAATATCAAGCCAGCTAGAAACAAGAGCAAAAGTATCAAGACAATTCAATCTCTACTTTGTAGGTTTTATGCCCATGTTCAGAATTTATATTATGAGAAATTATTAAATCAAATGATACTTCAAGCCTCCACCTTCCTACATTTAAGTCCTAAATTTCTGTTTGAGGTCTATCAAACTCCCCAGGATTCATATCATTGTCAACTGGAATCTCCAAGGAGTCCACAGAGAGACTGAGGCAGCCAATGGCAAGGTGGCCACATTGGAATCTAGTCAACAATGATCTAGTCAACAATGCTCATTTAATTTTAGTCTCTATCATTTCACTTATGAAAGTATGATGATTCAGACAGACTATGGATTATTTTATCATCCTAAGTTCAAAGTGCAGAATAAATGTTTGTGTTATTGATGCGACAGCAGGCCCCAGAGTAAAATACTTCACTCTGTTTTTTTCTGAACTGAATAAATAGTTGGGTTGTGTGGAAGGCAGGTCTTCTATTTAGGTGAGTTAGGGCTTAAATGACCAGAAGAAAGGAAGCTGGGGGTAGGATGTTGCCTACTGACTGTGTGTCCTTTTGCTCGATTATTGTGGAAATCATACACAGGCAAAGTGAAACTTTCTTACTGTGATCAGCTCTGGTGTTTAGGGAGTCAGGATCGTCTTGGGTTTACAGCTCTGGGCTTCAGAGTCTGTGGGTCAGCACCCAGCAGCCAGTGCTACTGCTCCAGGTATTAGAGATGTTAATGTTGTAATTCTGGGTCAACTCTTGGCAAGCAGAGCTGCTACTGCTCTGGAGCTTTCTGGAACCTGTTCAACAGCCAGGATTTGCTATTATTCCACAGTCTCCACTCTCAGTACTCTCTTGCTTTCACAGCCTTTATTCATGTCCTCTTCCAAGACTCATAGTCTTGGCCATCCATAATCATCTGTACCCACCCCTAAACCCCTGACTTGAAACCTTCTGGGACTTCCATCCCAAAGGGTTATTCTGTGTTTGTCTTATCAGCCCAGTCCACTCCACCCATAAATGATAAACAGCCTTTGAATGTGACTTGGTAGGGACCTCATGTTGTAGCACTAGGACATGGGGCAGGATAGTGTACAGGAGGAAAATGTTCTTGATTGCCCAGAGGAAAGCGATAGAGGACCATTTTTATAGCTGCTTAGCAAGTACATAGCATCGTGTTTGCTAACCACAAACATTTTGTTGAGTCAGTGTGAGCAGATGTATTTGGCTTGACTGTTCCATCTGCCCTGGGTGGGGAAGGTGCTCCTCCCTGAACTGATTTAGGACTTTGGTGAAGACATCTGGAGCAGTAGTGACTTGAGTCATGTGAGGATGGCTTGAAGTGGCTGTGGCCAACATGAAGTCTCTCCTAACCATCTTAAAGTATCTGAAGTGGCAGTGACATAAGCAGTCTCAGGGAGCATGGGTTGCAGTTGTATCTGTGACCATGCAGCTATGGCAGTTTTCATGGCTGGAGTGTGGGCTCTTTTACCCACCAGCTCGATTGGAGCGTTTCTGAATAACCCTGCAATGCATGAAGCACCCCGGATTGCCGTGAGGACAGACGGAGGTCTCTCTCAAGATGTGTCTGGATGAATGACAGCTCTAAAGTTTGGAGTTGTCACTGGAGTTACAGGACTCACAGGATTCAGAAAGTGGGAAGAGACATAATAATCAATAGAATCAATCTATTTCTGACCTGCAGTGACTGCCTGCTTTTTGTTACTACTGGCTCTTGGGCAGCTGCTTCTACTGTTGAGGTTGCCCAGGAAGGGTCTGACAATTGTCAGGCAAGCAGCCATTACTTGCTCCTAAGTGCATTGACCAGTTATAATGAATATCTATTGATGGGAACTGACAATGAAGATCTAATATAACATCAGTTTTTTACTTCAGTGTATTTAATTTAGCAATCCATACCCAACAGCTAAAAGCCCCTAAGGAGTGATTAGGTCCTCCTAATATATTTAGTTGGAAAACATTGCCACGACCTTCATTATAGCTGATGGGAACAAAGGAAAAGCAAGTGACTTTTACTATGAATTCCAGGGGATTGGGACAAGTGAATAAAGGCTAGGGTAATCATGTTACTTACATATAGTCAGCTCATATCATTTTACTAATAGAAAATCATCGACAAAAGGCAAAACCTCCAAGAGGGTCAATGAGACCTCTAGGGACCAGCAGTCAAGGGAACTGAAAGTTAAGATAAAAAGATTCTAAAGAGGCAGGAACTGGTCAAAGAGAAGAGCTGTGCCCTCAGTGCAGGTGGACTCCTGCACAGCTGATAGTGACTCTGAGTCTGGACCAGTTAACTACCCTCTCTGTCCTTGTTCTTTGCTTATCCAAATTAGATGAATGCAACTTTTTAATCACAGCATTAACTAGAGATATAATTTTCTTCTATGAAGGGAATTTTTGAGGAAGACGTCTTGTAGGAAGTGCATGTGTGTGTGTTCCTGAATGTGGAAATCAACAGTCAACCTCTGTTGTTCCTCAGAAGTCATCTATCATTTTTATTAAGACAGGATCTCTCTCTTGCCTGGACTTGATGAGTAGGCTGGGTATGTAGGTTGCCTAGCCAGTGAGTTTCAGGAATCTGCTTGTCTCTACCTTCCCAGTACTGAGATTAGAAGCATAACACCATGCTGGTTTGGGTTTTACAAATAGAAATCTTTTTTTTTTTAAATGTCTTCTTTATTTCTTCAGAAAGTTTCTGAAAGGAGGAGAAAAATCTGCGTCCTTCATGTAGTCATGGGGCGTTTTCTTAGACTAACCCTAGCTAGACTGAAATCCGAATCTCAACAATCAATGGAGAAACTGTACATTATGTGCATTATCTGAGAATTCACGAGCTGGCACTGAAGGTGTATCCAGCAGTACAGCACATGTTCTAACACCCAAGGCTGTGGACATGATCCCCAGTGAATCAACATGAAATAAAATACGTAAGAAGGAATGAAATAAATACTGAAATATAAATTTAAATGAAGCAACATGCACTGAATGAAATGCATATATTTGCACTTACAATTTTCTAACTGTGTTTTTTGACTTAACAAAGTTACCCATATAAAAACAATATACTTTACCCCCAGAATTAAAAGTCTAAGTTTATTTTTAGCATGTTTGTATAAATACAGACAGCATTTTGAGGAACTAGCTTGTCTCAAATCCCAGAAGTCAGAAAAAAACCCAACTGTTTATTTTAAAAAGCTGAGACTACTAGTTTCTGAAAGGAGTCTCATATACTCACAGACCAAGGTAGAAATTTCTAATGAGAAAATGAATAAATCTTCATTTAAAACGTAGTTTCTGATATACTAGATGCACTGATTCCTCTTTCAATCCATATTAACCAACGGGGTATCATATTAGTCTTGAATTAAATCATCTTTTCGGCCTTATTTTCTAAGATACTCAATGCTCTTATTCCTCTTTCAATATTAACCCACACAGTATCGTATGACAACAGCCTTGATGCAGAAGTGAGCTTCCCAATCTTTAGCATGGATATTGCCTTGGAAAGTCCCAGGACGTTCTCCTTAGTTACAACATCAACTCTCTGCTTTTTAAATAAGCACACTCCAGTATGAGGATTAAAGAAAGAACAGTGGTTTCGAAATACAAAAGAACATATAAACAACTTGAACAAGTAGAGAAGGACGTAGCTTTAATGTCCCCTATGCATGCTCCAAAAGAGGAAATCGTATTCGCTTTCCAAGGGACATTTTTTAACCCCCTGTGCATATTGATACTAATCAATGTCCAGGTTCTACTTGCCATGATAACTTTATCTTTTGTATCTATGACAGTTATGTGACTATGCTTAAACCTCACGATTGCTATTTGCAAAATTTTTAACTTCCTCTAATGCTACTTCAATCTAAAGCCTACAACGTACTTTATATAGCCTATATCTGTTTCCTTTGGTCTGAGACCCCTTCTTCCATTAAAGCACTCATAATCTGAAATAGAAGAGTACATTGGCTTGGGCATATGCTATTTCTGGGTACTGGGCCATGGACCAATACCAACAAGGCCTAGATGAAAGATACAAGGTTAAAATAGAACCTAGAGTCTTCATTAGCAAAATAATCAGCATGTTTCTATCATGAGTAGTACAGGAGTCTGTAACGTGAACCACAGCTATGAGATACTAGTTTTAATATTTTTTGGAGAACCAAAATATATTCTTGGCTAAAACTGCTTTCTAGAAGAATAATTAGTGCAAGGAAGTAGGGTTTTCTTGTTGCTGTTTTCAGCCATGCTTTCCCTAGTAGATCTTCTTCCCAATTAAAATCAAAATAAAGGTGTGTAGAGGAGGAAAAAAAATCAGTCTATGCATACAGTGAGAAGAATAAAAGCTGTAGGGTCAGGTGGACATACCAGAGTTCTTTATCTGCCATGTTCAAACCACAGACATGAGCAAATTACATTTCTAAGCCTCAGATTCTCATCTGTATAATGGCGACTGCATACTGTATTTTAAAAGTTTCTTTTAGAGAATTAGATAATTAATCTAAAAACACAAGCCAAAAAAACTCTCATTTAAGCATTTTCTTAGTATTAAATATGCCTTATTGTTCTGAATTAATAGCGGGGTTGACTTATTTGATTAAATAAATAGACTGGGAGACAGTTTCTGCTAAGATCGAAAGTCAAAATTAGCAAATGTGACCTGCACATAGAAATGTTCCCAACAGGAGTTGAAAATATGATGCAGTCAGAGAAGTCCTTGCTACCAAAGCCTAGAACTTAAGTTCAGAGTCCAAGGACCATGGGCAAAGCTGGGAGTGGTAGCACAAGTATGGAAACCTAGCACTTGTATGTAGAGAGCAGAGGATCATGGTGCTTGGTGGTCAGTTAGCCTTAGCAAACCAGCAACATCCAGGATCAAAGAGAAACACTGTCTCAAAAACTAAGGTGGGAAGACACTTGATCTCTACATCTGGCCTCTGGGTCACCTGTACCTCTAAGTGTACATACATAGATGAGCATACACAAACATAAAATAAACACACATAAAGATGGGTTAAGGACATAAACGCAATATGTCTGTTTTTCAGATTGTACTGGAACAAATGTTAAACCTTAGTGTAACTGTGGAGTTGTCTCAGAGCTTCTAGAAGAAAAGAATCATCACGATCTTCAAGTGAACCTTAATATTCAGGATGGAGTCTTCCTTCCCATTGCCTTACTTTTGAAGGTTATGTGGGGGATGCTTCTAAAAGGAAACATGTCACCCCATCCATATAGGATTTTAACTTTTCCCTAGGTATCCCCATTACCTCATCCATTCAGGCACTGATTCAGTATTTAATCATTGTGCCTGATATTGAACGAAGTGTTAAAAGTAATGAGTTAAACATTATGCAATTAACTTGGCCAGGAATATCTAAGGAAGAAAAAGGGCAGGGGTATAATATCAACCCCTGTGCTACACAGGACATTTGGTCAATGATGGGCTGCAGGCACAGTGATGGTCCCATTGGATAGATGATACTACATATAGCCTACGTATGCCATTGTTCCAGTGATAAAGAAGAGCTGAAAGGAATGGGTAGCTTAGCTTCTGACACTTCCTGCAGTGGTCACTGTCTTCATCTTCGCTGTAGGTCTGGGTCAGGAATGAGGGATGACAGTTATTATAAACTTCCCAGCCATGTTGCCTGTCTCCTTTCCCTCTGCCGGTTTTCAGAAACTGAATGTTCCCTAAGTCCTTTGTTGAAGCAAAAGAGAGATATTCAAGGCAGTACAATGAATATAATTTTAGAGTCACAAAATTGGTTCTTTGGGTTGTTCTCAGCTTTGTTGTACATCTCATTATTTTTTCTTCTTCATATTCTTTTTTACTTTTGCACTTTTTTAGAAGAATAATCTCAATTTTGCTTTGAAAGGGGTATTGAAGACAAGCAGGCAACTCTACGCAAACACTGTGTTCCAGCTCCTAGGGTCCATTGTACTTTTAATGGCCTCAAAGCACATGCTCAACCGTGAGAAAGAGATAGAGATAGACAGTCATACACAGATTGAGTGTGTGTGTGTGTGTGTGTGTGTGTGTGTGTGCGCGTGCGTGCGAGAGAGAGAGAGAGAGAGGGAAAGAGAGAGAGACAGAGAAAGAGAGAGAGAGAGAGAGAGAGAGAGACAGAGAAAGAGAGAGAGACAGAGAAAGAGAGAGAAAGAGAGAGAGAGAGAGAGAGAGAGAGAGAGAGTGAGAGAGAGAGAGAGAGAGAGAGAGAGAGAAAGATCACCGATGGGTTGTCCGATGTGGGGTAATAGGTTAAAAAGTTGCATAAATTAATTTATACACTTCTGTTGTATATTACACAAATAAGTCCCACTGGTTCGAACTAGTTGGATCCCATTCGTTAAAAGAATTGTGATTCCACTGCATGAGATGCCTTTGGAAGTGCAGAGATGAGTGAGGAGACCTATACAACCTCTGCCTTTCCTTTTAGGAATGTTGTAGACTAACCCGAAGCAAATGCACGGTCAGGGAAATGGGGCAAATAGAGTAGCACAGGGAAGTATTACTCAGAAACTGGAGGTTAAAAGCTGGAGCCCGTGGATGCCATCATGACAAAGGTGAACACGGGGAAGGGCACTGGAAGATGGATGAGAATCTGATAATAATGAGGAAGAGAGAGTTAGAGGTAAGTGCGGAAGTGCAGGAGAACATGGCCCAGGCTTAATGTAAGGAGGTTTGAGTTTTCTCCCACAGGCAATGAGAACCCAGAGAAACGCCATCTTGTAGGGTTGCTGGGGTGGCAGAGGATCCAGGCACAGCCGTCTGTGGGCTGAGTGACAGAGCTGCAACCGGATGCTGAGTCTGGTGCTTGGCTGTACCGTCTGTTCCTCGGCTAACCTTTGACAGGATGCTCAGACAATATTTATTCCAACAACAATAATGAAGCAGCTTCTTTCCCATAATGTCCTAGTAACTATTAAGAAGAATACAAAGGCAAGGCACACTGTGATGCCTGAAGCAAATTTATAAAGAAAATCATTATCATAATTATGTTGTTGGCAGCAAGGTTTTGAACCAAAAGTGAGAGGAGAAAATGCAGAATAGGCACCATGAGTCCTTATGAAGAAATTAGTCTCAAAATAAATATCTCTTTGGAGCCTGAGAAATGGTTGCTACCCTGATCCTTACAGAAAATAGGGCAGGTTGGTGGGATGCAAATGATTTTCCCAGGCTGCTTACTGTTTCTGGGGAGAGACTTGTATTTTCCCACCATCAGGTCAGAAACAGGACAGCCTTGAAGAACAGATCGGTGAGTCTGGTTGTGAGAGTGTTAGCAGGAGACAATATGAGGAGAGATGGAAACAGTGAGAATCCATCAGAGAGGCTCTGGTCAGTTCCAGAGAGTCAGGACTACAGAGCTGCCCAGACACCAGTGGAGGATCTGTGCTACACATAGCATGTCAAGGACACCAAGCATCTGCCAACATTTCAGGTCAGGTAGGAATAATGTTCTTATGTTCTTATTCACTTGCTAACTTGTTTTGAGATGTTTATCCAAGTTGGCGTCACTGATCTCAAACTTGGAATTCTCCCACCTCAGCCTCTGGGGTAGATGTGTTTGTTGGAAAGTATGTGGCAATGTAAAAGTCGAGTTTTCCTGATCTTCTTCAGGAAACCATACTGTTGAATTCATGGGTGCGTCTCTCCTGCTGTGTCTAGCAGGCACTATCTAACAGCAGGTTTTCTGATCCTCTGATTCTTACAATTTTTCTACCCACTTCCTTTGTGATGTCCCCTGAGCCTTAGTAAGACTTGTGTATTGTTCTACCTCTAGGTGAAGAGCTGCCCGCTGTGAAGGGAGAATCCATTTCCTGTTGGATGAGCGCCCATATAGACTGTTTCCCAAGTGATTAGCCTGGATATATGTACATATGGATGATGCTAAGTGAACTTGTAGGTTGTATA